>NW_010267029.1:0-30204 GCF_000690775.1 Eurypyga helias | reverse complement strand
GAAGAGAAGGCTCCAGGGAGACCTTATAGCACCTTCCAGTACCTGAAGGTGCCAACAAGAAAGCTGGAGGTGCACTTTTTAAAAGGGCAAGTAGTGACAGGACAAGGGGTAATGGCTCTAAATGGAAAGTGGGGAGGTTTAGATTAGATATCAGGAAGAAGTTCTTCCTGGGAAGGATGGTGAAGCACTGGAACAGGCTGCCCAGAGAAGCTGTAGATGCCCCATCCCTGGATGTCTTCAAGGCCAGGCTGGATGAGGCTTTGAGCAACTTGGTCTAGTGGAATGTGTCCCTGCCCATGGCAGGGGGGTTGGAACTAGTGATCTTTAAGGTCCCTTTCAACTCAAACCGTCCTATGAAAAGATCTGAACTGCCCTTAGGGGTTTGTCCTTTCCAAGGGTCTGAGTAAGCAGTGGCTTCATTTCAGCCCAGCCAAATACTGGGGTCGCCACATCTGAGCTTCCTGACAAAGCCAGACCTTGGTTAGTCTCAACACAGACGTAAGACATATGAAGAGACCAGCTTCCAGCCCGCTGGTGCGGATGCCTCTGACTACATCAGGCAGGTGTGCACGCTCTCGGGTGCCTATGAAAACATCCATGACATTGCAAAGCAGCATGCCACAGTCCTTCACCCTGAGGACGTGTTGAGTAGGTACCTCCTGCCACCCAAGAGTGGTGGAACAAGCAGGGGAGCTCCTGCTGCTGTGGACCCCAGAGCCTGTCCATCCAGGATTTCCTACATGGGATTGCATTTCACTCTGGGCTGATTCCCTCAGCTGGTGTGGGACTGGTCATGTCCCTGCTGCTTGAATGGGCATTGCTTTGCTGGAAGAGCAGGAGGATGAGGCCAGCATCAGGATCTTTTGACTGTGCTGTGTCTGCAGGTACTGCACACCCTGAGTGTGACTGATACTAGCAAATGCAGTAGCACTGGGTGGGGAGAAGAATAAGTCTGCAAGTAGCAAGGAAGTGTCTGGCCTTGGTGAGTGTAAGGAAATGGCCTGAGGGTGATGTCAGCACTGGCCCAGTGTGCGGAGGGTGGAGGAGCTGCCTATCCTGCTGCATCCCACTGCATCCATCATCCCCAGGCACCTCCATGGCTGGGCAACTGCAGCAGTTAGGGCTGGTGAGGCTTAAATCTCAGTTCAGAGCCCACTCCCTCCAGCTCACCAGCTGTGCTGGGACCAGGTGGCAACAGGGCTGCCGTGGCTATGGCAGGGCTACCTGCAGGGCCAGAGGTCCTGCTCCCTCAGCCCATGAGCTCTGGGAGGGTGGATGCAGCTGCGCAAGGAGAGGATAGATTGCTGCAGAAGGGTTTGTGCAGACTAGGAGAACCATCTACTCCAGGATGTGCAAAGCCTACCTGTTATTCCCCATCACCTGCATACAAGGTGCTGTGCAGGTCCAAATGGGCAGGAGGAGTGTGTGGTCTCTGGCCTGGGTCCCCTCTCAGTTCAGAGTGCCAGTCTCTTTTCAAATCCTGCCTCTTGCCTCTGAGCAAGGCTGGCTCTACCCAGGGGTGAAGTGTGGGGGTGGCCTTGTAAGCAGTGGGGTCAATTCAGAACTTCCCCAGACCCTTTATTTGATAAAATTCCTGGCTGCAGGCTGACTCCTTCTTGACAAGCCATGGATGAGTATCTGGCTTCATGCTGGCAGGCTGCCCTGAAGAAGCTGTGCTCCTGCCTGGGGCAGAGAGCAGTCATGTCAGAGATAGTGCCGTTGCTTACCTCAGGGTTACAGACACTGATTTCCTGACAACTGTTTTTTCCAAAAATCCCTGCTTCTAATTTGCAAAAATCTCAGAGATTGTCTTAACGTGATTTTATTTTTAAAAGAATTAATTAATGACCTCTGGAGGGCCTACTGCCGCACTGACTGCAATTGCAGAAGAGCCAAGAGTAACTGTTTTAAAGGTCTTTTTAAAACAAAAGCTTAGTTGCACAGGAAGAGGTCTTTCCATATTGCCAGGGAAGGGTTAATAATGATGTTTGCCCCTGATGTTCTGACTCTATGATTTATCCCACACGTGCTACCACATTTTTCAGCTCTTATTCTCCCTTGTATAAAAGCTAGTCTTCAACGGAGTTGCTGCAACCAGAAGTCCCCACTTTAACCCACCACCTACTATCAGTAGACAAACAGCTTCAAAAAAAAGGGTAGCAACTTTAATAAAGAAGTCCCAGAAAGGTGACACCGAAACAGTTCCCCAGAACAAAGCAGAATGCTGCAAAACACCCTGGCACCAGATCTGCTTTGCTTCACATACCCAGAAGACAGCCTCATATCCTGCTCGACATGCTTGATGCCATCCCTTCATGTGTTGACTCTGAATCATGTTCTGGGAAACTGGGAGGTGCTCCTTGTTCTACCTGGGACAGGATTAGGGTCCAAATAGGCTTAACTTTCAAACATAAGCTCTTTCAATACTTTCAGTCTGTGGAACCTGCACAGCACATCTGTGGATTTTAGCAGGGAGCCTTCCTTCCCAGGGTGGGAAGACAGGATGGTTAGATGGCTACAGCGGGGACCAGTTGCCTCTTCACAGCAGAGGCTGAGATGCCAGCCCTGTCACCAGTCTCATGCCCTGTGAACTAGAGACAGAGTAGAGCTGCTAGATGCCCCCTCAGTCAGTAGCTGCCAGATGAACAACTTGCCCTCAAAATCCACTGCCATTGCTACTGCCCAAGGTGCTAAAATAAAGGGCCAGCCAAGCCCTGATATCACCCCTGAAGTGTTACTTGGTCCATTCTGTTGTCTAGGCAGCAGGGAAGGTTGGCATCCCCAGCTCAGCCCTCCCCTGGGAGACCCATGTGTTCTCTGTGTGCTCCCCTGGGGCGTCTTCAGCTCTGCATGACATGGCTGATGGAGCCAGACTGAATGCAAGAAGCATGTGCGCACTGGGCCAGAACCACATCTCCGTCACTGCAGGGAAGTCTGCAGAGGTCTGTCTGAAGTGGTGTGAGAAATGTCTCCCACATCAGCTCAGTGCATCTCCATATTCAGCCCGTTGAGCAGTTTGTCTTGGCTAACAGAGAAGTCCCTGAGTGCCAGCACTGTCCTGTCAGCTGGTCTCCAGAGAGAAGGACCAAGGCAAACACCAAAATTAATCTCAGAGGCAGATTCTCCAGGATGGGAAATCACAAAGAAATGAATTTTGGTAAAGTTGTAAACAACTGAAAAGAGGCATCTGTAATGGAAATTTCTGAATGACCTGTTCAATAGGTCTTATATGTGCTTCCATCCCACAAAAGCGCCTTTATGGTCAGCTGAATGCTGCATCAGGAACACAGGAGGATGGAGATATGAGTCTTTTGGTCTCCTCTCACCTGAGATTCATATTTTGAGTCAGCTGGGAAGTTTGTTTCTATGTTGAGCTGCCACTGGTTTGACAACTGAAGCACTAAATCCTTTCCTGGCCTTTGCAACTGTCCACAGCTCCACTAGTTCTTTGAACCAAGATCTTCTGAGGATATCATTAAATGCCACTTAGAAAGTGCCTGGGACCTTAGTGAGACCAGGTTAAATGTACCTAAGACGTCTGTCCAGCCAGCAGCTGGATTTGGCTTAGGAAATCCTCTGTCTCGTTCAATTTTGTTGTCTCCTTCTCCTGTTGAGTGCATCAATATACACACAAGGTCCCCAAGCCAGGGAGTCAGCTGCACCTCAGACAGTCTCTTCAGCTGTGAGCCTTGTTGAACCAGTTCTTCACATCCATGAGGTTTGCAGAACTGGTCCAGCCTGTCAGCCGGATCCTGCTGATCTTCACCTGCCCACAGTGAGGACAGCTTGCAGTCCCTCCACTGTGACCAGCTTGCTTCTGTTGGGACCTCTGAATCAACAGCAGTGGGTAGGAGGGAGTGTGAGTGCTTAGAGACGATGCAGAAAGGGTATCCATCATTCAAGGGGTGCCTTCTGTACTTGTACCCAATCCGCCCAGCAGCTCAGCGTAGCACAGCTCTCCCCTGTATTTTGAGTGTTGGGTTTGCAAGAGTAGCACCCCAGAGTCCTTGTTTGGTACTACCTCTCCTCATGGGCTTGCTCCTTACATTCACACTCTGATCCTTTTCTGTTTCCCTATAAACAGACAGTGAAAAGAGATGCAAATATCTAAGATGTTCAAGATCTCTCCAATAAAGATATTTAAAATCAAAACCCTGTGACTCAGGGGACCATGGATCACCAGCCAGATCCAATACAGAAGCACCAGCAGACTGTTTTCTGGGTGACAAGCAGGATGTCCATGGTGTCCAGGGTGCCCATGCCATGTCAGCTTCTGAGCTGGTCACTGTGGGCTGGTGAGTGACATTCAGGATCAGTCCAGGTAAGGGTGTGAGTAAGGATGTGAATATTTGGTTGCAAAGGAGGATTTTTTTTTTCCTCCTTAAATATATAGACACATCAGTAAAATCTTGACATCATTGGGGTTGATATTCTCCCCCCAGCGCCTCTCCTGGTGGGGGATGTCATGTCTGTGATGCTGTACAGGGGAAGAGATGTAAGGGAGCCCAGACTCCCGAAAGCATGCATAAATTGTGAAAGAGGACTCCTGGCATGCCCTTCCACAGCATTTCTGGGTCAAAATATCAGGGCAGGAAGAGCTGGAGGGTGCTGTTTTCTGTGATGGGCCACTCAGGTCAGTGGGGTGACTTGGGAAGCACAAACTGGTCAGGGAGTGGAGGGACTGCTGATTCCCAGTGCTCTGCACGCGCGGGCACTGTGCCATAGCCACTGAGCTCTGCTGTGCCCACGGCTGTAAAACACCCCCAGCAGCCTGGAGCAAACAGACCGAGTGAAAAACACAAAAACTCAACCACGAAAGATAAGCTCTTGGGTCAATAATGCACTGGGCTTGGGCCAGTTCTCCCAGCGCTGCACAGGACAGAGTGTCCAAGGGACTCAAATACTTCACTCATGCTTATCCTGATGTTGGTGAGGCTGGCTCTGACAGGGATGGACTCTGCTCCAGCCAGTGTGGGTTGGGGACAGAAGAAGAAGGAAGGACCTATGTCCATGGGATGGAAGGGCCGTCAGAGCTGGTGCTCTGGAGGTGCTGGCATGTGCAGGCTCGTGGTTGCCCACCATGGGAGAAGGTGGGACAGGGAGGTGAAAGGAAACCCATGGTGCCCTGCCACGGGCACACACCATGAGTGGGAGGTTTTGCCTCTGGTTGCTGGGCCTGCCTAATTACTTCTGTCCATGCACTGAAGCCACCATGTCCTGCCTGTGCCCATGCCCCTCTGTGCCAGCTGCCTGCAGGGGGAGGCTGCTGGAGGCCCCTTGCATGCACACACACAAATACGCAGATGTATTTGTGTTTGACTTGTGCATCATGTGCATCCCGCTGGGGAATGGTGCTTGCCCTGCCTGAAGCCATGGGAGCTGGGTCACTATCAGAGAACACAGGTGAACTGTAGGGAGGAAAATGTGCAGATAGGAATAGCCCACAGGGAATGCAGGATTGTGGGGTCTGCAGCATCCTGGAAATGCAGTGCTGGGACTGACTCAGAGTTGGTGTGGTGGGTACATTGGAGACCTCTGCTCCTCCATGGGGCTGGATATGGTCTCATCGGTGCCTGCCAGGACAGGACATGGGTACAGGGCTGACAGCACTTTCCTGGCCATGAGCATCACCCTCCACCCCTATTACCCCAAAGCTTTCCTCCAGCCATGTGCTGGTGATGTGCACTGGCTCATCCAATGTCAGGTGCTGGCAGGCATTTTGCCCCCCAACAAGCACATTTCAGGAGTGGTCTGCCCCACTGGCCTGGGAGGCAGGAGGGACAAGTGGTGACAGGGACCTTGCACCCATTTCTGTCTGGGTTCCCTCGGTGATGCCACCAGCTCCCTAAGCAACACAGTCAGGCATACACCCAACAAGGGACAGACATTGAATGGTGACAAAGCCCTCAGCCAAGCTTTACAGGCTGGATTGAACAGGTTTAGCTTTACCAATTAAAAATCCCAGAGCAAATAAAGGAGGGTGTTGGTTACTGCTGCCCTTCCTTATATATAGCTGAATTATCCAACTAATGCTTGTTACAGGCTCTTATCTGGAGACGCATCAAGGAAATTCTTGAAGGAGGTAGTTCCAAGGGCACATGGGTGGAGAAGCACCCTAAGACCTGGTGATGGAGGGTAAAGCTGAACTCCTGGTCCAGGTATCCTGGAAAGTGTAGGACTGTAAAACGCTGACTCACACTGCAGTTTCCATACTCCTGGGAGAGTCAAGAAAACTTCCTGGCTGCCTCTTGGGATTACTGTCAACAAGACAAGAAATAAAGAACAATAAGTAAATAATAATAATAAAAAAGTTTCTCACTGGTTGTGAGAGGCTTTATTAAAAAAAAACAAAACTGTGCAAGGAAATCTCTCTTGAGTGACTTGCAGATGGGGATCATGTTGTTTGACAATCTTCCTGTGTTATGCACTGGGAGGTATATGCCTGGGGGCATTGGCCTGGCTGATACGCCAAAACTGCAGAGAGATGAGTCTGGTCACAACTCTGATAATCACCTGCCTGTCAGTGGAGGACACCTCCCCCATCCCTGCCTTCTCTTTGTCTCATGTACTGTTACAAAACCATTAGCTCCTTAGGTTGCCTCTTGGTACATGGGTGCACACTTGGCTCTGGCTGGAGCATCCTCCTGCTGTCGTAATTTTTGTCATGTACTATATAGCTCTTAGCACTGTGGGGCTGCTTGTTAATTAACTCCATCTAGTTGACTCCACCAGCCTTGCCAGCACACTGATGCGAAGGAACATCGCCTTGGGCTGCTGGCAAGGGGGCAGGATGCTGTCCATGCAGCAGTACTCTCCTAACACATGGACATTTCCACCTCTGTTAAGCTTTGCAATGGTGTTTTTCACCAGCTCTTGGCAGACCTGGATGTTTCCATGTCCCCATCAGCTCCTCCACGCAATGCAGGGGCTGATGCTCAATGTGCGGGTCCCTCCTGGTCGTGCACTGTACAACCAGGCTGCAGAACCCAGCCAAGGTCCATGCTGCCTGATCTTTCTGCCCGTTGGGTGACTGCCAAACAAACCAGGCATGTTCTAGACCAGCCTGAGATTAGAAAAGAATAATCTTAAAGTCAGTGTTCAAACATGGCACTTTGTACCTCGTTTCCATGTATTCAGCATTTGTCGCTGAGCTGTATACAGGGCATCATACTGGTGCCTTGGTGACACAACCTTTACTTGGTTTTTCACTGTTCCCCATTACCTCACTGGAAATACATTCCCTTCTGGCAAAACTTTCCCAGCCTGGGCAGCACAGAAGCACACACTGGTATGATGGGGTACACCAACGAGCAGCCAGGTTTGCTCACTGACACACCATTTACACAGGGGTTTTGGTGCTAAATGACAGCCTGAATCTGGATTATTCTTACTTTATCTGTTTGCCCGGGCTGTAATGCTGGGAGATGTCTCGTGCTCCCTGTCCCTCCACTGCCAAAAACCGTCATGAGAGAGCAGCAGCTCTCCAGGACCCACAACTCATGGCACTGTCTGATGGGAAGGACTGAGGAAATAAACCGCAGGTACTAGCCACCTCTGATTTCCACCAAAATCCCCCTCTCCAGATTCATTCAGACAGGCTCATCTCATCAAAACCAAGTTCCTCTCCATCCTTAATCCATTCCAGAGCACTTTAAAATCTAACATTACTCCTGAAGAGTGGCTGTCACCAGCAGGAAGGTCCATCTGCCCTGTCAAGACCTCTGCATTCCCCAGCACTAGCAAAGCATCCCTGTGAGTGCTGAGCTATAGGTACCTTTCCCCTGAGGTCCATCTGGCTGGTCGATGTTGCAGGGACCAGCAGGCCCTTCCTTTTGGTCTTTTTGGATGCTTTTCACCAGCTGAATGATGCTTTGGAGCTTCTCAGCATGTGACGTTTCTCCTCCAAGTGCAAGTTTCCATTTCAGTGTTGCCGGAGCCACAGGTTAGTTGAAACCCAGCTCCCTGTAGGACACCTCGATGTTGAATGTATACCAGAAGATCCAGAAGACGAGGCTGGAAGCGAGCAGCAGAGCTCCCAAGTAAACAAAGAAGTCCCAGGAGCTTAGTGGAGCAAAAATTCCCAGGAAGAGGATGATCAGCCCGATCACATCGCACAGCACGGCCAGGAGGAGTATCACAGCACAGCGGCCGATGAGCTGAAAGAAGGCCATGGTGGAGCCCCCCATCAGAGGCTCTCAGGGTAGGGGTCCCTCCAGCAGCATCCCAGCAGGCTGTCTCTCCCTCGCTGCCTCTGCTGCAGGCTGCCAGGAGGAAGTACAAATGTCACAACACACCTTGCAGAACAATCGGGAAGGAGCACACGATACAGCTTTAACTGTTTCATGGCCCTGCTATCAGCCTGCCTCTGCTTGTCCTGGAGCAGATCCCAGGGGTGCATTTCTCTGCACGGCATATGTGAGCCCTCTGGGGGAGGTGCCCGCTGCCAGGATAACCCGTGATTGATCTGGGTGTAGGTGTATCACACCCAGCCTGCCTAAAACGTGCAAGTCTGGTCCTGACCCAGCCTGCAGACAGGCTCCGCTCCTTTGATTTGAGAGCCGACAAGACTCATGTCATTTCTAGGCAACATATGCCAAGCCAAGGACCCCAGTGATGTCTGCAGGACACTGCCTGTGATATCCCAGTGACAGCCTGGGAGCATTGTAGTGTTTCCCTCTCTTTGTAGGTAAACTGAGGCACAGAAATTTTCCCAGAATGTCAAAAATACGTCTCTTTTGCATCACCTCCAAAAAGCAGGTCTTGCTAGAAAGCAACACTTCAGACAACCTGTGTCATCGCCCGTCCCAAAAATGGGAACCAAGCAAGTCAGCGATCACTCACCGGATAAGGCAGAATTCCACGGAGTTCCTGCCTTGTCTCCGAGCAGCCAGTATCAATTTGTGGGATCCAGGACTGCTGCTTTCTGCTCCCAGGTTGCTGTGTGATGCTGGGCCCATCTTTCCTCTCCTGCCTCCCTGGTCTGTGCATGCTTGGCAAACAGGGAGTCTGGGGTAGGTGGAGGGTCCAGGGAGCCCTTGGCTCTGGGAAAGCCATCCAAAGACAGGAGCACTGCACAGGCTGTGGGCTGGCAGCTGCTGGCCTCATCATGGTCATGCAGAGGATGCCAAAGTTTGAGACAGGACTGTTGGGCATGAGGTCGGCGTCAGGGACTGAAGCAGTGCCCAGCTGCAGGTACCTGCTGGAGATAGCCTTAGCTCCAGGGGATGCCAGGAGTGCCTTCCTTCATCTCCTTGCTAAACCCCGGGCACTCAAGACCGGTCTGCCACTGGGGCAGCTCCACCATTGTTCTGCTATGGGTGGGTGATGGCTGGAGGGGTCGGGGGATATTACTTACCTTGTCTGAGTGTTTCCTCTGCTGCGCAGGGGATCCCATGTACTAAATGTCACCATGCTCCTGCCTGCCACCCACGGTGTGCATCTCGCACACGACAAGCACATGGCAGAGGAAGCTGCCTAGCACGGGCCCTGTGGTCCTCTCTCCTAACCTTATCCAGCCTGCTGCTTGCAAACACATGGCAGTCAGTGCTATGCAATCCATATATTCCAGTGTGTGCTGTTCCCTCCCAATTGCAAGGGTCTGCCTGTTCAACGAGATTATTTCCCCCCTTCTGTGTCTGAACACTTAAGGCTTTTAAATACACAAATAAATAACTAATCTCTTCTTTGTGCATTATCACAGTCTGGGGCCTGAGGGAGAATCCGCTCTTTGCCAGCCCAGGAACAGCCTTGGCTTAATTACCAGAGGGCTGGAGGGAAGTGCTGGGGCACAGCTTTTTTCAGGATCTGATCAGGCTGTTTTACAGGAAATATGCTCTGAAATCTGCCTTCATGGGTGCTCAGCCAAAAAAAACCCTTGCTCTCAAACCCAACCTTCAGTTTCTAGTGGTCTTCTCAGTGCCTGCAACCTCCCGGGGAGCCAAGCTGGGGAGTCACCCAGGGCTCAGGGGCCAGAGCTTCCCCAGCCTCTGAACTCTGGGGTCAGGCTGTCTTGCCTGTACACTGGTGGTCTTCCTTTACCCCTTCCCTGACACATGTGGCAGGAGGCTTGGAGCTGTGCCCAGTGCCTGGCATGCTCTTGGGCTTCTTCCTTGGGCGGATACCTTTTCCTGTAGTCATCTTTCAGGAGACTGCAGTGATTGTGGAGATGGATGGAAGATGGAAAAAGGTTTGCAGCTCTTTGCTCCCCAGATCAGCCACATTTTGATGAACCCACACAAGGTTTAGTGTTGATAATAATGGAGCTGCTCCGTCCGGTTTTCTGATGAGCCTGAACCTCATCACCCTCTGAAAGAAAAGACCTTTTATGTGTCCCCTTTTGCTCCCACCAGTTTTATATCCAGTTCCCATTTCCTTAGTTTTTTTTCTGAGTCTTTGTCTCTGTTCAGTGAATTTCAGGGACTTCTTCCAAGTGATTAGACAGACAGGTTTTATTGTAGGGAGAGAGCTCCAGAAGATGCCTCAAGAATTTTCTGTCCTTTCTATCCTGGTCTCTGATCCTGACAGACATTAGCCATATGGCACCAAGTAGGCATCACCCCAGGGATCTCCCTCAGACCAGTGACACCCTCCAAAAGCAAACAGCTGGAAGGAAGATGCGTCTGATGCAAGGAGCTTGGATCAATCCAGGCCTGTCCAGCTCCACACCTCAAAATGCTGATGCCACCTTGATCTCACTAAACCAGATGAAGAAATCTTCTCCTGGGCTGCATCCCATGCCCAGGGCAGTCCAGGTATGAAAAAGAGAGCAAGAAAACTTGTGGAGGTTGTTGCAACACAGAAATGAGGAATCACTGACCCTAGTCCAGAGGGTGTAATAGCTGTGGCAAGTCCCATCCCCTGCACACTGTAGTGAGATGGCCTGTCCCATACATCTGGTGTCACTCCAGGGAAGCTCTGGGGCCTGGGCAGTATTTACCACTGCAGACAAGGCTTCCGTCGGGCTTCCTTCCACTGCAGCCTCTGGCTTTCATGAGCCAGATGTTGCAAGGTGAGCTTGTGCTTCAGGAGGATATCAGCAGCCCAGCTTGGATTTGCTCTGTCGGAAGCAGGGTTTTCATCTGAGTGCTTTTCAGTGGTGCCGAGCAGTGCCAAGCAGTTCACGAGAGCAGCAATTTCCCCGTGATAACATGAAAGGAAGTGCAACACGCTAAAGTCAGTCTGTCCCTGGGTTGGAAAGGTACCCAAGGGTTTCCAGAAATTCATTCACCTCCAATTAATGGCTCAGAAAACTGCTAACAGCTTCATTTTGCTCCAAAGATAATTTAAAAATAGCAGAAACACTGCCTACCTCTTCTGACTTTTTCTAGCCCAGTGCTGCTGTAGCTGGAAAGATGATGTTACTGGAAAACGCTTGTTCCTGGAGCTGACCCAGAACAGGTTTGCAGAAATATGTGACAAGAGCGAACCAGTTCTTCACAGGGAACAGTGAATGTTGCTTCCCTGAGTTACATATTAGTCGGGAGCAGCAAGAGTTTGAGCAGTGAATGGAAGTGGTCTGACAGATTCTTTGGCTAGCAGGAGTCAGTCAATATTTATTTAACTGCAGCATGTGGAGAGAAGTCTGAGAAAGAGCCTTCATAAAGTTTGTGCTGTATTGAAACCCAGGTAACTCCTTGTAGCATGGGCTGAACTTCTAAAAAATATCTGCCCGAGGCTGAGAAGAAAACGGATGGGCAGCACAGTGCTGCTTGATCAAACAGCCCAGGGACAGTTCATGCACTCTGATTTCCAGCCACAGCTCCACAGCTCAGTGCTGGCTGTACCTGTGGTGGTGAATGGCTCAAGCTGCCATAAATGCAGGGGCTGCAGATGAGCTCAGCTTTGGCAGGGATGTGCAAACTCTCTCCTGCAGGACAAGGAGACTGGTTTTCATCAAGGACCAGCAGCTTCATGCAGGATTGGAGCATTTTGGGATTGGGTGTCAGCTGTGGGACTCACGGCTTCAGGAGCAAAGCTGCTTTGCAAGTGTATCTTCTCCCAAGTCTGGGTGTAGGAAGAGCTTCCTTGACCAAGCAAAAGCTGGTTGCAATTTACTTTGAACTCTCAGGACATCTCCCTGGAGAGGAATGTTAAAAACATCCCCCTCTGCCCACCCCTGAAAGACACTGATTGACAGACACTGAGTGATTGTACCTCTTCATACATCTGGGAAAGGAGCCCAGACATAATGGCTGGAGTGGAATAACGTTTCATTAGAAGAGGCTCCTGCCCCCAGCACTCCTTCCTTGCTGAGCCCTGTCTGGTGATGATGGTCCTGTGGGAAGCATCCCACAGAGAACAACACTTCAAAGCACCCCAGCACATGGTGGGTCAGCAGATGCTCCTCTCTGCCGAAACTCCCACACTTTGCAGGACCCGTCACACCCCTGACCAGGGGGACCTCAGCCCACCCAGGCCACAGGATCCAGCAACCCCTGGACAATTGTGCTGTGAACATCATCGAGCTTTGGTGGGCGCATGGCTTTGGTGGGTACACGGCTGTTGAAAGCTTTTCTGCGAGATCTGCAAATGCTCCCCAGGAGTGGCCAGCAGCTGAAGATGCTACTGCGCAGTCTCATCTGTGAGAGCTGTGTGGCAGGAGTTGGGGAGCAGCACTGCCGAGGTCTGACCAGCTCTGCAGCAGCTGTCGGTGCTGGCAGGCACCGCTATAAAACTATTGCAACAGATTTAGCAGGTGAGAGCTGGCTTAGACTCGTACACTCACTGTGAGCAGCTGAAGGGCTGCGGCGTGCTTGCAGCAGCAGTGCCCTGGGGACAGATTATCTGCCTGCTGCTCCACTGACCTGATGCAATCTGCCATGTACACTACACACTGCTGTTTGCCTTTGGCAGCGGCTCCCTCCCCAGCACAAGTGACCAGCCAACAGATGTGTTGGGCTGAGGTTGGTACAGCTGGGGCGTGTGCTGGCAGTGCTGGTTATATTGGCCTGGGTTTTCCAGCTGCCCGTTCCCTATGCTGGAGTTCAAAGACCCAGGTTAAGACTGCATCAGGGTGTGGAAGGCAGGCAGAGCTGGAAGAAGGGTTGCTGGCTTATCCCAACCCCAGGCACTGTGCAAAACTCAGTGTAATCCATGGTCATACCAGCCCAATGTGACACCCTAAGGGCTGGTCCAGGCATGATGACAGGAGGGGTGCAGACCAGATCCCACATTCGACACCCCACACCCCCAAACCCTGCAGGTCCTTTTGGGGCTGGGGGAGCACCCACAGCAACCAGAAAAAACAAACAGACCTTCCACCCCTCCTTTCCACCAAGCAGAGGAGGAAACCCGTGCACTAAATAATGGCTGTAACCACTAGATGAAGCCAGAGTCAACTGTGCTCACTAGGCAGAGGGAGGGGCTGCAGCTTCTCCCAGCAATGATTTCAGCTGGGAGCCTCAGGGTCCATCACTGGTCCAGTGCCTTGGTCCCTCAGGCTGAGATGTCACCAAGTCTTGCTTCAGCAGAGGCAGTGCCATGCACACCCAGTGCCATGCACAGGGCAAGCCTGGTGACCTGCTTCTCATTTATCTGCAGGGCATGACTCAGCAGTAATCACAGGTTTTCCCAGCAGAGCAGAGGAGACTGTTGATTATACAGCACTCAGGATTTATGGTTCCTGCCACCCTTGGAGCCAGTAAAAGCATGCAGGGAATCCAGCCCAGTGTCCTAAGCGGTCCTGGTGATTTGCCATCATCAGTTCTGGAGCTGTTGGTTTCTCCTGATCTCAGTCACACATGAAGAGCTCACAACCCTGAGGAACTTCCGCCCAGGTGGTTTTCCTGGAGACCCTTTCCTAAAAACATGACTATCCCATGAGGATACACAGACATCTGGGTTGCCCCTGTGAGTCCCTTGGCCCCTCCCAAATCAAGCAGGACATACTTCAGACCTGCATCTTCCCTTAAATCCCCCAGTTTAATGCTTTCAGCACATAACCAAGTGTAGAAGACCCAAGCTCCCATCTCCCTCCCCTCCTCCTTGTTTTGTACCTTGTCCAGGGACTTAGCAGTTTCTACCACTGGTTTTGTTACCTGCTCTCATCAGGGATTTTCTGAGCTACTTTCAGCTCTGAAGTTTGTCCTTCCCATATGTGCACTTAGCTTTATACTTTGCCAGGGCAAAGGAAACATGAACTTTCCAGTGAAATAATTCCACCAAGAGAAGACAGGCAGCAGGCTGGGCAAGAGAGACTTCCTCCCTAGGCTTTTCCTAGAATCAGAGGCACAGGCGATTTCCTTCAGGAGATGAGAGGGAAAGATCAGAGGGGGAAAACCCTCTCCCTCTTCTGGCACGAGCCAACCTGCTCTCCATCTACAGCAAGTGGAGAAGCTCTGTGCCAGTGGTGGGTGATACTGCAGGCAACTGGAGTACGTGACTCTCCAGAGCTGGGCGGCATGGGCTGAAACCACACAGCACCCATCACCACCAGACAGCCTTAACTGTTAACGTGCTCCAGCACCTCAGTGTCTTTCTTGCAGTGAGGGGCCCAAAACTGAGCACAGTATTCGAGGTGCAAATTCACCAAAGTCCAGTACAGGGGGACAATCCCCTCCCTAGTTCTGCTGGTCACACTGTTCCTGATGCAGGCCAGGATACCACTGGCCTTCTTGGCCACCTGGGCTCACTGCTGGCTCGTGTTCAGCCATTGTCGACCAACACCCCCAAGTCCTTTTCTGTGGGGCAGCTTTCCAGCTACTCATCCCCAAGCCTGTAGCGTTGCACAGGGTGGTTGTGACCCAACTGTAGGATTCTGCACTTGGCCTTGTTGAACCTCATACAATTGGCCTCAGCCCATTGATCCAGCCTGTCCATATCCCTCTGAAGACCTTTCCTGCTCTCAGGCAGACCAACACTCCCACCCAGCTTGGTGGTATCTGCAAACTTACTGAGGGTGCACTCGATCCCCTTGTCCAGTTCATTGACATTGAAAAGGGCCCCAGTACTGAGCCATGGGGAACAAACACCACTTGTGACTGGTCTCCAGCTGGATTTAACTCCATTCACCACCACTCTTTGGGCCTGACCATTCAGCCAATTTTTTACCCTGCAAAGTGTACACCTGTCCAAGCCATGAGCAGCCAGTTTCTCCAGGTGAATGCTCTGGGAAACGGTGTCAAAGGCTTTACTAAAGTCCAAGTAGACACATACACAGTCTCTCCCTCATCCACTAAATCAGTCACCTTGACTGTTCCATAGGTCACCCAGAGCACAGTTGTCCAGCTGCCCTAGTCAGAGCAGTTTCAGATTCTGGCCCACCCCAACCCATGGTGGGAGATCTGAGCCCCCATGCCAGCCCTGCCCCCACAGCCTCTTCTCCTGCACTCCCAGGGTGCTGCGGCATGGAAAGAGATGGAAAGCTTTGGAACCCCTAACAGGGCCTGAACAGGTCTCAAAAGCAAGAAAACTGAGGTGGGGGTATATTTTCAGCAGCTTCTTTCCGGGAGCTCCCTGCCCTGGCAGTTAGGGGGTTCATGTCAGGGCTGGGAATTCAGGCTGGATTAAAACCAGGTTGCACTAGCCAGCTACAGAGCAGGCTGGGTTTTCCTTCCTAGGGATGCTTAGTGGGGAGACTGGGACAGAGATGGGCGTCTCTGAAGTCTTTGGACCTTCCAGGTTTGGGGTAGGTTGGATGCAGCAAACCCCTTGACATAGGGAACAGGAGTTTTCCCATTCCTGATGGTGTGTGTGGAGGAGCAGAGCTTTAAATATCCTGGATCAGAGCATTGGAAACAAATAGTTTCATTTTTGGTGCAGACTTCAGTTGCAACCTGATATTCCGGTTGAGTGGAAGGAAACAAAAAGAAGAAAGAACACAACTGCTTTTGTTGCTGCAACACCCAGCTCTGGCTGAGGAACTCCCAGCTCTCCCTGGGACTGCACACACATTTGCCCAGGCAGTTCTGAGTGGCTGGAGGCATTTCCTTCCCTGGAAACACCAGGTCACAGCAGTACCATGGCTAAGTGAGAAATAACCAGATTTACCATCTCTGACACGGTTTGGGTGAAAGCCCCACACATTCCCTCTCATCCCTTCGCAAGGTTAAGGGGCAAAGCTGGGGCATGTTTGCTGACATCTGCCTCTGCAGCTCTCCTGCGCCCTTCTCAGCAGTGCCACGGTGCAAGTCTGAGCTGGTTCAATAGTTCCCATGTTCCTCACACCTAGTGCGAAAATAGCAAGGACTGTGGTTTTTTTTTGGTAGGTTTCAAATTCACTGTGAGCGGTCAGAGTGCTCTGAAAGTGATTACTCTCATTACTGCTCATTAAGGACAGGGAAGGGCTGCTACTGGCTTTGAGTGAGGGAATGCAGTTCATCCCAGCGGGATGTCATCTGTGCCTTGGGGTGGAAGCACTAGCGGCATTTCAGGGTGTGCGCTGAACTGGTGGCCCAGCTACTATCCAGACACAGGCATGAAGCTGACGTCTCAGCGGGGGCTTGGGATATTAGCTCCCCAGGCCCACTGAGCCCTCATCTGTGTTTCCAGGAAGGAGTGATGGGAATGCTCAGAGGAATACATACATGCACTTATGGACACCGGTGGACATTTGCTTCGTTCCATAGTGGAATCATTTGTACCCCAGAGGAGGGGGCTAGTGCTAGTGCAATTCCCAGCAGCAGCTGCAGAAATAGGCAGATTACACCAGCAGTGAATCCAGTTCATGTGAAGTGAGATAAACCACAATTTAACATCCTCAGAGCAAGGTATGCGACACGGGTGTGCGGCATCTTTGGGCAGGTTTAACTTTGGTTAGAGTGCAGGTGCCCTGTAGCAGGGCGTCATCCGGCAGCAGAGCCTGCTGGGCGGGTTTGCTGGGGGGCTGACCTTTGAGATGCAGGGGAAACATTTCCTCTTACAACTGCTCTGCAGAGATAATGAATTTTGTAATGGATTTCCTGTTCTTTTTATAGAATAGAGGAAGCTGGCAGTTTGCAGCTAAGCTTGTGAGAGCTGGACATAATTATGTTTGCTGGATAACCTGATATTTTCTTAAAACATGGTTTTCTTTGGCCTGCCCTATGATCAGATCAAAAGTCCCTCTAGCGCAGCGCTGTTTCCAGCAGTGGCAGGAGGAGACAGCACGTGAGCCCAGCCCTTTCTGCTCTCTGCTCCCCGTGTCCTTCTCCAGCATCCAACATCGTTGTGTTGCAGAAGTTAGAGGGCACATCGTTCTCTGTTGCTTCTGCTGCCTCTTTTTCAATTTGTTGCCATAAACCCATTTTGAACCCACAGATGCCCCCTGCCTCTGCAGCCTCCCATGTCAGTGGGATGTAGATCACTGGTCCCATGGCACAGAGGTAGGATTTCACTTCCCAGCAGCCCTGCAGGGTTTTGCTGGGCCACAGTGGGGCATGCATTTTACCTCAGCTCCTAACAAAACCCTTGTGAACAGACTCCAGGATAACATGCATCTGTGTTGCCCTAAGTTGTCCTGGCTCAGCGTCTCTCACTTCAGGAGAACAATGCATTTCCCAGTGCTGGGAGCTCTTTGCACTGCATACAAAAATGCAAAGTCCATCCCAACTTCCCAGCAGTAATCAGGCACTTATACCCCATGCAACAAAGTGGAGAGTTCTCACTGTTGCAGGACTTCCATCTGCGTGTTGAACTTTGAGCTGTTAATCTATCTTTCCCTTCAGTTAACATTTCTCTGCCCCACTGTCCTCTTACAGATCTGGGCAGCAAATGGTAAAATCCACCTGATAAATACCCCCTCCTTTTCTCAGCAAGGTTTGCTGACCCCCAGACTATCACCTGGGCGGGCTCTGTCCTCTTGACAGGCACTTTCCTCTGCCACCCATGTGCTCCTCGCACTTCAACAGTGGGGTCCACTGAGCACATCTGCAGACCTGAGATCCTCTCCCAGGGCACATGGCCACCACCCAAACAAACCTGCAGAACCAGCCCCACTCTTCCTTCTCCCAATGTCCTGAGTGAGCCCCCTGCATGGTGGCTTCTGGATGCCACACCACCATCCATCCCCAACTCCTTAGCACGCAGCCTCCCCTCTCTATCAGCAAGCACAAAACAACAGACATGAGACCAGAGCAGCAACGTGAAAGTCCCTTGGGAAATTTATGTTTAATTAAACATAATATTCTTGTTATAAATGACCAGTCTGAAATCCCATTAGATTCTTGGTCTCAGTGACTTCTTACCATATCAACATTTCATTGACCATCCTCTTATCCTTGGTCACGAGACAAAGAGAGCAAGGTCCCTGCTCCTTCTCTGCAGGCCATTTGGTACTGCTAGTCCTCTTGTCACATCCCTTTGGACAGTGAGCCTAGGCTGAGCAGCCTCTGGCCACAACAGAGCTGTTTCCATCAGGGACCATTTCCAGGTTCCTTCTCCAGACTGTGCAGCTTCAGGATGCCTGGAACCAGTCAGGACCTGGTGATGCTCTTCATGTTACTCTGTGATTTCCCCCTTACGAGTCCTGATGTTTATCTGCTCTTCTGACTGCAGCTGACCCTGAGCAGGAGCTTTAGGTGAGCATCCTCTGCTCACTGTAGCTAATCAATAGAGACTGCTGCCTAGTGCCAAGTCAGGATTGCAAAAACAAGCAAAGCCTTGTATGGCATGATGAATAGCCGAGGAACAAATGGAGGTTTGCTGGGTCCAGTGCCAAATCATACAGCTTGTGCAGCCCATTCACAAACCTAGCATTGGCTGGCCAGAGACACACGTCTGCACCACCCAGGAAACAAAACTCAGGGCCTTGGGCAAAGGCACATGTGTTGTTTAAATACTCGTAATCCAGCTGTGTCAGCTGCCAGGATGGGACCTGCCTCCTCAAGTCCTCCCAGCACTGATGGTCAGGATCTCCAGGTACATGGGATAGATCAGCCTGGGTCACACACTGGTGGGAGTCTGTCAGCAGCCCCAGGGTGAGCCCAAACTTCCTGGTTAATCGTGTTAGCCAAATTGTGGTAGCACAAATGCTTCCACTTGAAGGCTTTGGGCCATGGGTACCTTGGACCATTTTTGCAGGAAAAAATGCTGATGTGGCACCGATTTCAGACATGAGGGAGTTCAGCCAGATGTGAACAGGAGGAGGTTAAATATTTCACCACAGGGAATCAACTCTTGGCCCTGAGCATGGTTCTCACAGCTACAGCTTCATGACCCTTGACTACTGTGAACACTCCCTTTTAACTGACCTGCTGGGCGCCTGCCAGCCTGGAGCAGCAGGATCTGTTACCCGCTGCTTTTGTCATGTCTCCTGATGCTACGCAGAGCTTCCAGCATGTCTGGCAAATTAGGGGGCTTGAAGGGGTGATGGCTCCAGGATGTTGCAGAGCTTGAAAGTGCAAACTGACTTGAAAAAAATGGGCAAAACAGGAGGGGCCTGGAGCAAACTTCTGGTTTGTCTCTGAGCTTCTGTAAACCAGGAGAAGAACTATTGTCTGCATGCCCCATTCCTTGTGCTTTTCTCCAGCTTTCCCTGGGAGCTGTTGCTACTGGGTTAGGGAAACCTGAAGGCTTACATAAGCTTCCTTTCATCAGCAGTTGATGGAGGTTATCATTATCCTGTCTGTTGAAAAGAGCAAACACCTTGCAGATTCCCTCAGTACATCCCCTGCCAGCCTCTCTTCCTCCCATGACGCTTTGGAAGAGCCATGGGGCTGCCTCAGCTGTCCCGTGGAGGTACAGACTACAAAGAGGAGCTTGGTGACGTCTCCTCTTCTGTGTTCCATTTCTGCTTCTGATCAGCACCGACCACATCCTTACCCTACAGTGGGTGTCAGAGCCTTTGAGCTTGCCAAAGCTCTCCAGCTTTCTCTGATGGGAATCTCACAGGGATGATGAATGTCAGCTGTGGGATTCAGGCTGGATCAGAATTTCTGAAAAATCAGCCTCTCATCAGTGTCTGAACCTAAAATTAGGAGCTGAATGTTATGGGCCTATTTATATCCATCCAGATCTTTCTGTCCAGATTGAGACTATTTCTTCAGACTGAGATTTTACATTTTAAATTTGTCTTTTAAAATAAATCAGGCCTACTGAAAATATAAAATTAAAGCAAAAACCATGCGGAAAAGTTCCGTGCCTTCCTTGGTGAATTGCCTCAGGGCACACACATTTATTAAAGGCAGAAATATGGAGTGGTGGAGGTAACAAACCTATCTCACTTGCCTGTGGTCCAGTTACTCAAACTGATGGTTCTGGTTTATGAGTGACTCTGGCAGACATCAGTGCAAATGCAGAGATGGTGCAGAACAATTTGGCCTCTGCAGGCCTGCAGGAACAGCCTTTCTTATGCATTCTCTGCTAGTGAGAGCAAAAAAATGCTTCTTGTGTTGCTGCTCCTTGCTTTGAGCCTTTGGAATAATGAATAAAGCTTGTAAAAGTTCTACCCTGAGCAAGGAGCGAGCTCCAATCTGCAGCCACGTCTCATCCAGGCTGGGATGACAGGGAAGTCCTGACCATGGGTGTCACATCTGGTCCTCCAAGGCTTTGGTGATGAGTGTTGTCCGTTCTGGTGGCCTCCTCCGATACAGGGTGGTCTGGCACTACATTGTCCTGCTTCTCCTCTCCACTGACTCTTGCTGAACCACGTCTGGCATCTCAGTTTCTACGTGCGAGCTGCAGTTTGCAGTCAGCAATGATCAGAGCTGGCTTTACTCACAGTCAGTACTGGTTGGCAACTCTCTGCTGACATCTCTTGCAGAAGCTACTGGGTGGAGCCAAGATACTCGGAAGCTTTTCTTTACCCTATATGATGTTGGCTTGCTCGCTGGACAGGAGGACGATGCGGAGAGCTCAGACCTGCCCTGCTGGGCTCAGCTGTAAAATTCAGCACTCTTTTTCTGGGATTATTGAATGGAATACAAGTTCATTTTCACACTGGAGACTGCTGAAAGAACTTACTGGGAGGAAATCCTCTAGGAGAGTACAAGAACATGTTTCTTTTTATGGCTAACGAACACAGGTGGGTAGAGGGTGGGGAAGCCTTCTTGGGAAGGTGCTGGGCTGTCCTCAGCGGTTAAAGAAGAAGGACTTGAGGCTCTGCAGAAACTGTGACTTCTGTCTCTGCTTCTGCTTCTTGCGGATGATGGGGATCCAGACAAGGCCACAAACAAGGAGCATCAGTCCCAAGGACAGGAAGGCTGGGCCGCACATTTTGTAAACATTTTTGTTCTTGATTTGGATGCAAGACAGGCTGGTGATGACCATCCCAAAGAGGAAGACAGCTGCCCCAACAGACACAACAATGACAGGCTTGTGGTATATGTCCCACTTGCTTCTCGGTGTGCTGGTCCAGACAGACTCACTCCGGGAGCTGATGCAGAGACTGCTGCCTGTGTTACTGGTCAGCAGCTCCTTGGACTGTGGAGACTTTTCACTCCCATCAGGGCTCTTAGGGGGAATTTCCATGGTGACAGGATCTGAGGAGGAGACCTGAGATGGACAAAAGAGAAAGAGCATAGCAGGGCTAGTGATGGATTGGGTGCTTTCCATTTGGTCATTAATCAGTGCCAAGACAAATGAAAGTGGAGAAGACATTGTGGGTTACTGCAGGGAGAGAAGAGCATCACACCTATGAGGCCAGTGAAATGTAGGAATAATCAACAGGGTCTTGCAGTTAGGCTGGACTGGGGATGCCTGCAGAGTCCCACTGTCCATCCATGGACAGCAAGACTCCTGGCAGTTCCTGTCCTTGCCCTGAGACCTTCCATCTTACTAGTTTCCAGCTCCTACAGGGATTCAGTGGCGGGATGACACAATGTCTATTGAGACCCACTGTGCTGAACCTCCCAGGACTCGTGTCAGCTTTCAGGGGAGTATCAGGTTGCTGCAAGCAGGGCTGGTGATGCTGCCTGTGGGGAAGAACACTGTATTCCTGGATCCACTTTCCGTCCCAGATCCCAAATTACATTTCATCACCTTGTGGCATGACCACATCTCCCTCTTACAGGCAGGGAAACTGAGGCACGGGTATGCCATGTCAGGACCGCTCATCAGGAGAGTGGAAAGCACGCTCCCATGGGCTGAGCACTTCATCTGGGCTCCTGAGGCTGGATGTTTCTGACTGTCACATCCAGCCTAGACATGTCAGCCTTGTAGTAGCCACAGCACCGGAGCTTCTCTTTCCTATCAAAAGGCACAGATGGGAGATGCAGAAATGGTCGTCACACAGGAAATACTTCTCCAGTTGTAAGCTGGGGCAGGCTGCTGTGGGAGCACACTCAGGCTTGGTAGCAGGAACATACTGAAGAGCTCTGCCTTGTGACATCTGGGTCAGCAGTGTGGCTTCTTGAGGCATTATTTTTTCACCGACTCAAGAAGGAAATACATTTTCCCAGAAACAAAGTGCCTTTAGCACAGAGAAACCATTATAATAAATGGGAAGGGCTGAGCATTATGTTAACCACTATTTCCTCAGGGCTCTGCTGAGGAGACAAGGGCAGGAGGCTGGATCAGGGAGTGCTCCTGATGCACTGTCTGCCCTGCTGCTGGGAAGCCCAGCAGAGAAGAACCCATGCTGGTACCAGGGGTGAGGAGGGCAGGAGAGGCCAGTCCAGTGAGTGCTTTACATGCAGAAATCAGAATTTTTTTGCAACGCGAACTCCTGCTAGAGCTACCAGGATTTCCTCAGGGGCTCTGCTCTGCTGGGCATTAGGGCTGTCCCCACCCTTGGGGCATGGAGATGCTTTGCACCATGAGTCTGACAGTGGTGCCAGCCCAGAGGACCCCAGGACCCTGCATTGCCCTTCTGCCAGCATCACAAAGCAGAGCCACTGGTGACTGCTGCCACTACCAAATCTGTCCCTGTGGGGCTCTCACGTGCAGAACAGTGGTCAAGCTCAAACCACATCCGTGCTGGTGTGGGCACAAGCCACTGGTGGGCTTGTGCCACTCAGATGGATGGGCAAAGCCACCAGAGATCCACTCCACTGCCAAGCACAGCTCTTCCTAAGCACCAGGCAAGCTTAACTTTGAGCCTAACTAGGCTTTGATCCAGAGCAGCTCACTTAAAACCCTGCTTCAGTCCTCGCTCGGCACATACAGCACTGTGGGCTGCTCAGTTCAGCCCTGGTTGCACTAGACTCACTGCTGTCCTGTGGCTCACCAGGAGGTGCACATCATGGGTGACAGCAGGCTGGATTTCATCCTGCATATGCCACTGGAAGGCTTGTGGCTGTAGCAGGCCGCAACAAGGTGTAGATGAGATGAACTATTGGCCCCAGCTCGTTTCCCCTTGCTGCTGATCTGTGTGAGGGCATGTACCGTGTAAGTGCAGCTGCACAGAGGCTTAAAAGCTGGAACAGCTCCAGAGGCACCACCTTAAATGAAACCTGCCTGTATTTGGGCCATACTGTGTCCATTGCCTGTCTAGGGGTGCTGATGGCTGGGTGCCAACCAGCACCTCCCTTATTCTTTCATCTGTGTCTCTTGCCAAGGTTTGCAGTTTATTCTGAAGCAAGATATATGTAATTTTTCAGTTTAGTCCCCCCAAATCAGACACTGTTACAGAAATTCAGATACGGTGGTATGGACATATTTTGTGATGTTTCAGGTTGGCCAAAGTTGGACCAACAAGCAGAACATATCCCATCTGCAGCTTTCACCCCTCCCTAGAGAGAGGGCACACATTTCTGCCACCCTGATATATATTCTACAGCACTTGATCAGGGATGATCAAGCACTTGACAAGGCAGGTAGATTTGGTCATAGTAGCAAGCTCTGGTTTCTCTGCTTCCCTCCCTTTTGAGTTGCTAACCTTATCTCTGCATGCTGGACCCATTGCAGTGAATCTTGCTGACCCCTTGGCTTTGCAGAAGCTCGAACTGCCATGAGATGTCACTTTGATGGCTACAGCAGTGTTAGACTTGCAGGTGGATACAACTTCCTCTGCTGTCAGCTTCTGTGATGCAGCTCACCTCATTGCTCCTGAAGCTGAGGCTCCAGGCAGCTATGGGCTCCTCAGATGAAAACCAAATACTGACAGCAGTGTCCGATGTTCTGGGGAGTCTGAGGCTGGCCCTGCATGGGCCAAAACCTTTGTTCTGCTTCCACCTATAAAAGCTGCCCAGGAGTCAGCCCAGTCCTCAAAAAAACCCACAACCAAAAAAAACCCCAAAAAACAAAACCCAACCCCCAAAACCCACTAGCTGCAGTTGTGTGGAGATGTGCCCAGATCCTGATAACTTCTTGCTTGGCTAGTATTGCAGCTTGTCCACCAGATGCCTTGTTGGTAGCTTTGCTTGGTTGTGATCTCCCTCTTCCAGCTCAAATATTTTGTAAGGCTCTTGCTGAAATTTCGTCCTAGGTAGTTGTGGCATTTCTTGGCTTTCACCTTGTAACATCCATTTAACGTCCATCCAGATCAAGCCACTGTATAATTTTAATTTGGCCTGGTGGTTGGAAATTTGCTTTCTTTTCTGGAATAATGCCCAGATCTCATATCTCAGCAGCCTAATGCAGCCTGCCCTGCCCCATCTTTCAGGCACCCAGTTCCCTGCTTGCCTGTGTGTTGCTGCCCTGCCTCTGCATCCAGGGGTACCCTGAGCTCTGCAAAACCCCTTCTCCATTTTGCAGAGCATTAAATGTCAGGATCCTGCAGAAACCATTGTCTTCCTTTCAGGCTTGCATTTACACTAGAGTGGACTCCCCTTTCCCCACCCCCAACCCCCCCATTTTATTTTCTGGCTTATCCACCCCTCTTACCACAATTCCCAGATGCTCATCATTTTTCTGGCACTTCCTGGCAGACCCTGCTTGTTTGGTCACATCTTTCCCCACTGTTCACTAGTGAAGGATTTCACTCAATGCAAGTGGCTGAGAGCTTGCTTGTAAGCACTGCATGTAGCTGCAGCTCTTAGGATTGCTAATGCGATTTCGGTTCCTGCCCTGCCCATGCTCCATTCCCAATTCAGCAGAGATATGCTCAGATTTGAAGATCATAATGGTTGTACTGAGCCACCTGGCAGGATAATGCTATCAGATTTCTCCCATTTTTTAAAATCATTGTTGTTGTAAGGAGAGTGTCAGCAGATGACTGCTGGCTTGAAAATGCCTCCAGAGCACATCTCAGATTTCACGTCTGGTGTTGTGCTGCTGCTGCCTCTGAAATCCTGGTCAGCTGCTGGTGGTGGAGTTAACACTGGGGTTTTTCTTTTCCCCCTCCATAAGGAAGAGTCTCATGGGATTCTGTGTCTCCTTCCTTTGCTCTTCCAGTGCTTTGTGTGGTGATGCTGGGTTTCTGAGCTGGGGGATCCACTGAGGCCTGTTTGCTGGTGCTGCTGGGACACCCATGACAAAGCAACACAGCACACACTTGGGTCTCTCCTGGAGCTTGGGGACATTACGTGGTGGTGCGGGGGAGAGAGCTTTGGGCTGAACAAAGCACCCAAGGGCTCTGGCCCAGGTCTCTCAGCCCATCCCAGCTGTGAATGGGGTTCCTTACCTGCCAGCCCCCATTACTTGTAGCTCTCAGGACTGGCATCCCAGCTCAGGATCTGGGATGCTGCAAACAACCTGCAGATGTGGCCAGAGCTGGGCTAAAGTCGGAGCAACAGCCCAATCTGAAGACTCTGCTCCTAAGCACAGGCCTGTGTCCTTCTGACCATGCAAGAGCTGGATTTACTTGCCTAATCCAGTCCTCAGCCTAACCATGTTCTTTCTATTTGGGGAAGCAGCTCTGATTCTTCAAGAGCTTCTTATATGCTCCTCTGAAATCCTTACTGGCAGCAGTTTCTGCTACTTCTTCCTCCCACTTGACATGGCCAAGATCACCAACACTTCCCCAGTTCAGACAGTCTCACCCCAGGGATTCGTATCCATCTCTATCTGGCTCTTCCTCATAAAGACCCCTCTCAGCACCCCAAAGTGGAGCTGGTCTGCCCTAGGACTGGGTGGGTGACATCCCATGGGGGTACTGATGGTGAGGGCGAGTGTGGACCTGCCCTGGGGACGGAGCCATGGGTGTTGGGGTATTGTTGCCATATGCAGGGTGGTGTGGAGGGGCTGCAGCATTTGGGGTCTCAGGCCCACGTTTTACCACACAGATCACTGGTGGAAAAGTTAAGGATTTTGCAAACCAACTGCCAAATGTTACTGGAGATCCAGGCCAAGTTGATGGATATATTTTGCCTTCTCTGCTGTCAAGCCACTTCCTTGAAGAAAGTTCCTCACCCCATCAGGGTGGGAACAGGCAGCAGCAGAAGCTCCTGCTCTCCTAAGCCAGGTTCACCTCCAGCCCCACATCCCTCTGGGGTTAACTGTCCCAGCTGATTAACTGTCATGGAAAATAAAGCTTTTAGGGAAAAACAAAGTGAGCTCTGCAATTCTTGGGTGTGGCTTGTCCACATTTATGCTGGGGACAAGCAAAGAGATGAGCCTGGATTGAGGGCCAGGCCTGGCCAGGCTTCTTCTGAAGGCTCAGACCCTGCCATGCATCCCCAGGCAGACAAAGCAAGTGAGCTCCAGTCTGCCCAGCACCAGTATCACCTCTGGATTTGGGGGAGTGGCAGCTCCAGTGCTAGGGAGCAGTTGGGTGGAAGTCACCTGAACACAGATGTGCACATGCTTCCCCAACTTGTCCCTGACCTGGCCATCGAAGTACTGCCCCACCAAAGCCACAAGCTGTTCTACAGATAGGGACCCCCAGAACGTCCCACTGCCTCATGGTTCTTTGGGGTTTCCAGTGGCCTCCAGATGGCTTGGGATGGTTCCCTGGAAAATGGCAGCATCAGGTGCTCTGCAAATCCTTGGCTTTTGCAAACCAGAGGGTTTATTTGTCCTTCAGCCAGAAGATGTGTCCTACCAGCCACCTCAGTGGTGGTCAGCAAAGTCCTCAGTGGGTCCCAGCTGGGAAAAAACCATAATGTTGGGGAATGCAGGAAAACTGAGAAGTGCTTTTTTGGGCATGACTTTTCCTGATGCTCTGGGGTGCCTTAGTCGGACTTTTCAGTCAGTCCTGATGTTTAACCTCAGCACAGAAGATGCCCAGACAATAGTCACGGGTCCATGTTTGCTGGGAGACAGGGTTAGCTGCTCTAGAGGACTCATGTGTCCATGGCATGGGTGGAAAAGGAGACTGCTGCATGCATGCACCTTGCAGAAACTTTTTGTTAGAAGCTTAGCATTGGCTAAGTTTAATCAAAAGTGGCTATCCATTGGGTTCAAGTGTATAGGAGCGAGATGTATATTGAGCGAGTCAGCATGCCCGAGGTCCACAAGAAACCGAGGAAGCTGGGGACTGGGGGCTGCTTCCTGGGGGAGGTGGGGTACCTGCACATGCATAGCTGTCCCAAAAGAGCAGCCCTACACGCCTCCCTTGTTAGACCTGCATGCAGGGAGGGGCTGCTGGGGGACAGCACACCATTCCTTGTGCAGGCATCCGGGCAGGGAATCCACTGGGGAGGAACCGAGCGCTGAGAGCCCACTCACCATGCTGTGCCTCTGTTGTCCCAGCTGTTGCCGGCGTGTAGTGGCTCGTTGCAGGCGATGAAGCGGCCGGTTGCACTAAACATCCCCTGAGCACGCTGTGGAGGAACCCAGCCACCAGCTCCTGCTGGCACAAGAGAAGCAGCTCAAAGTATCCAGCTTTCTGCTGCTGTATGTCAGCATGAGAGGGCTAGATCCTGCTCAACTGAACGGGCTCTGCTCTGAGAGAGGAGAGTTTTGTCAGTGCCAGACGTGAATGCTAAAGCCCCATCCTCTCTCCTCCCATCCCCATGCCCCTGCTCACCTCGGAGTGAGGAAGGGGCTGGCAATGGCTACGTGGGCAGCCGTTTCTGCAGACTGACTAGATCAGCTCTGAGACCAGAGGTGGAGAAATAAGGCAATGTGTCAGGGGATTTCACATCATGTACAAGCATCACCAGATCTTGGATGTAAATTGAGATGGAGCCAGTGTCCATTTGCTGGTGTAGTGGAGCTGGATTGGGCCCAGCTACCTTTATCCCTTGGGAGCAGCTTTCCAGCATCACCCAGAGTTTAGACGGTCTCAGCAACATGCTTAAGGTTTTGCTGAGCAAAGAATATCTGCAAGTCTCTTTTTGGGGCTCAGTGAGAGGATGACCCCCAGCCTTACCATGCTGCATCTCCTCCCCATTTCCAGCACTCCCAGAGCCAAACCCATGGAAATCCATCCTACTTACATGGCGAGTGGTGAGGAGGGGTGGCTGCCCACCCCACCAGCAGTGGGATAGGCTGCAGAAGAAGGTCCTGCTCTCCTAAGCCAGGCTCAGTCCAAGACCCACATCCCTCTGGATGTTGTCTACTGTTCTCTGTTGAGTCTAATAAACAATAGAGCATATCCCAGCTCTGATGATCTCACCAGCCCATCAGTATATTGTTTAACTCTTTGTTTCCCTGCCTCAGGCTCCTGCAAAGCTGACTGGGAGGGTTTTATAAAAAGCTGCAGCTTGAGAGACAGTCTGGTGGCGTGGCAGGAAAGGCAGGGTGCGTCGGTGCTTGGAGCAGGAGTGGGGCTGTTGTTCATCCAGGCTTGGATCATCAGCAAGTTCCTGAAACATCTCTGGACTGCAATTTCTGCACTCTCAAAGCAGGGGATCATAGCCAGAGTCTGCAAAGCACTTTTAGGGTCCTCAGTGAGATATTAGAGGGATGCAAGATATTAGCAATTAGCTATTAATTAACATCCTGAGTCCATTACAAGAAGGAGGGATGGAAGAAGCAGGTGTTTCTGGCATACTGCCTCCTTTTACAGTCCCACAGCCAATCTTTAATACCCTCTTACATCAGTGAGAATTCACTCGCTGCAAGGAAGGGATCCAGCCTGACACAGACATTACTGGAGTCCAGGGCCGGGTTCCAGCGTCAGTGGGTCTCCCTCGGTCCCTGAGGGCTCTTTGTTGGTTTGCTGCAGTAAGTAATGGTACCAAGGCTGCACCACCGACCTGGCCAGGGCATGGTATGGGGTGGGAGGGACAAGAAGTTTTGGAGCTCTCATGGGGATGGGCATGCCCCACAAGGGTGGTGGGCTGGGCACAAGGCATCGCAAGGCACCACATAGAGCTATAAGGGATGGAGAAGGTCTGGATGGATGGAAACCAGCTCATCCAGGTGTGAGGCGCTAAGGCAGGAAGACTAGAGGCTGTTTGTCAACATGAGGTCCTTAACACAGCTCTTTGTAGGGCTCTGGCCAGTCGTAGGTGGACATGGGACAAGTTTTGGAGCTCTTCAATAAGGGGCAGCTGGGGCAGTGGGCTCCCAGGCTCACATAGGGGCAGAAAGGTGCAGAGGTGAGATGAGCTCAGCATCCTAGTCCATGGTCTGTCCTCACCTCTTGATGGGAGGTGGATGAGTTACCTGAGCACAACAGCCAAACTTTGGGGTAACAGTAGAGCTCCATTGCCCATTGATCTGGGAACCATCAGCTGAAGGAAGCAGGTGTTTTGGGGGTGTTCAGGGAGTATTTATTTGTACAGATGAAAAGATTTCCCAGAATTGGTGAAGTTGGGTGTATTTGCATTCACTAGTGCATGTCCAATGGGACAAATATTTGGCCTAAAGGGGCAGTTGGGGTAAAAAAACCAGTACGGGTGGGAAGCCTTCAGGTCAGTACCTGCAGCAGGAGGCACTTCACAGCCTGGTTCTGCACCATCTCTGGGCTGCACAGAGCTGCTTCTGCCCTGCTGGGGAGCACGGAGCTGCCCCATCACACGGCCCTGTTAACTTCAGCTGCCCCCCCCATCCCGACCCATGCTCCTCGAAGTTGCCCTGGCACCTCCTCCCTGCCTCAAGGACCAAGGCGCGGTGCAGCGAGCAGGCAGGGGCAGGGACAGGCCCTGGGCATAGTCACAGGCAGGAGCCCAGTGCGTGCCGCGGTTAAGCTGAACAAAGCAGCGGGGGCTGAGCCTTTCCTGGGGGTGACTCCTCCAGGGCTGGGGATGTCCCGTGTGCTGTGCCCCACGGGGTCATTGGGGGCTGGAGGGGATGAAGGAATGGGGAATCCCTCCCAGTCCCTCATGCAGATGCTGTGGGTGTTCTTTCCCACCCCAGGCAGGTTTCACCCCCTCCCAGGCCAGCTGCAGCTTGCCCGGCTGCTGGCTCGTCCCGCAGCCTCTTCCGTGAGCACTTGCTGCCACCCCGCGGGACCGTGGCGTGGGGGCAGCGCCAGGATCTCCCCGGGGACACTGCCCAGGCAGGGACAGACCTCCCCGCTGCAAACGCGTGTGCACACGCTGGTGCTTGCAGAGATGTGGTGTTCCCCAGGGCTCAGTA
>NW_010267028.1:0-5734 GCF_000690775.1 Eurypyga helias | reverse complement strand
GCACGCGTGCCGCCCGCTCACTCTCGCCCCGTGCACCCCTCCGCAGTGCAGGGGCTCCCAGGCTCATCCCCGGGCTGGATGGCTGGTGGTGACAGTGGCACCCACGCAGGGGGTCAGTGCAGTGGCCAGGCTCTGCCAGAGCTGGCTGGGGGTCTCGCGCCATCCCCCCCATCGCTGCCACACTGCAAACGGGGGGCAAGGGAGAGACTTGTGAGGGAAAGGTGTGAGAAGCAGGAGGGGAGGTGGAAGTCATCTAATACCAGGCAGGTGTCTGGAGATCCCAAATTGTGCTGTTTTCTCCTAATAATGAAGTATTCATGAGTAAAAGCCTTTTTCACTACTTTCTTAAGATACTAATTTCACAACAAGCGCCTTGTTACCATGCAATTATTCCAATCGTGCATTTCTCCCAGATTCCATCTGTCCTCGCACTCTCTAAATGAAAGACAATCATGTAACCACCTTTCATTATTCACTATTTTACTTTCAGCAAAGGTACCCTGAAAGAAATGATTTCCTCTGAAAGGGACTTTTATTCAGTTTCAAAACCAATTTTCTCCTATTACTGTCTTAAAAAAAAAAGAGGGGGGCAGGGAGGTGTTTTTATTTCATGCATTACATATCCTTTGTTAATGCAGCTCGCAGTAAAAGCAGCCGTATCCATTTTCTGGCTTCGATTTCTGGTAATTTTAAAATATGCCATTACAATCAGGCAGAAATTATACAGTTTGAAAAGAGAATGAAGTGCTTCTTATTCAGAGGCTGAGCACACTTGACTGCCAGGGAGCTCGCCTCTCCCCGCCGGGACTCGGGGTTCATTAGGCAGCCCCGCTCCCACCTCAGCTCCCCCAGCATGCACCCACTGGATTTGGAATTTAGGCCCCGGAGCTGCCACCCCGACCCCGTCCTTGTGGGGTGGACCCGGGTCAGGGCACCTAGGGTCACAGAGGGGACGGCTGCACCGTCTCCTGCCGTACCTGAGCCTCACCTACGCAGTGACCTCGAGGCTGGCGTCCCGCTGGCTGTCACCATCTGGCCGATTAGCGGGCAGACGTCACCTCCACCCCTGCAGTGAAGCTGGCTGCTCGCTGGGACACTGCCCTGTGTCCCTGTCCCCAGGCATGGGCATCATGATCATGGGGAGCTCGTGATGCTACTGGATAAGCATCAGGTTCCTGATGGTTCCTGGGAAAAACAGGGCTGAGCGCAAGGAGAAAGCACCCAGGGGACATGGCAGCATGAGGTGAGGGGAGAGGCCAAGCAGCCCCCACAGGGCACCAAATCTGGGTGCCAACAGGAGGGAGAGCGAGGATGCAGCCCCAGTCCAGGGCTGAGCCCTCGGGAAAGAGGGGATGCTGGTGGCTGGTCACAGGAGCTGTGGGCACCCTCAACAGCAATACAGGTCCCCTGGGGACACCCAACTGCTCTCCAGACCCCCACCACACACCCACACACCATCACGGAGCCGTCCCGACCTTGGCCATGCACAGCGGGAGCAGCAGCAGCGGGGAGAGACAAGGGAACCACATGCCAAACTAAATAAAGCCGCCGATTAATTCAGTCCCCAGTTTTGCCCCCATCTCCCAGCATCACGCACCGGAGATGATTTTTCCAACAGCTACGCTGCACGTCGCCCCACCTTGCTCCATAACCACGAGGGCTACGGTGCCACACGTGCCGCGACACCGACCCTCTGACCCTCCACCCCGGCCCCTAAAGCGCCCGTAGGCGCGAGGGTGGGCGTCGGGCACAATGGGCATCTGTGCCGCGGTGGCATTTCGTTAATGCCGCTCAGCAAAGCCCCCTGAATCAGCTGATGGGAATTGGGCGCTGGGCTGTCCAAACGCTTAGAGCCGGCTTAGTTAGCTCCATCTGCATTTGAACTAATTCCAATCAGCAGGATCCGATTTAGTTCAAGCTGCTCTGGCTCTTTCGTGGCAGGAAAGGCAACACTCAGCCCTTTTGCTGAACCTCCCCGAGTCTGCACAGCCTCTGCCCAGCCTGCGCCAACGGCCCCGCTGGTGTCAGCGGCACAACTGGCACCACGGGAGAGCATCCTGCCCTCGGGGATGCCAGGAGAGGGGTCCCTCGGGGACAACAGGAGCAGAGTCCCTTGGGGATGGAGAAATGGGGTCCCTTGGGGACACCCTGAGCAGAGCCCCCCAGGAGCCCCAGCCCCTCATCCCATGGCACCACTCCCCAGTCCAGCATCACCCCCACTGCATCCTACCCCAGCACCTCTCCGACTGCTCCTTCCCACACCGGACCAGCTAATTTCAAATCCCTACCTCTACACTGCACTATTATAATAAGCCCAAGGTCTTTGTGACTTAAATAAAAAAAAAAAACACCACACCCACCCTCTATGTCTAAAGCCCCCGTGACGGGAGGGTTTGGCACCTCCTCTGACATCAGCGGCTGATAAGTCGGGCTTATCTCCTCCGAGAGCCCCACGAAGGTCCCTCCGGCGAGATAAGGCCGCGCAGCTGTCGATAGAGGCTTTCGCAGGCGAGGATTTAGATAAAAGAAAATGTGACGGGAGGCAGGAGGGGGGAGGAAGGAACTTTTAAAGTCTCAGCCTGAACCGGGTCTGTGCCCCTGGCCCGGCAGTGCGACGGCAGAGGGGAGGGCAGGGGCAGCAGGTTGGGCAGCAGCCTTTCGCCGGGAAAAGCGAGGGTCAAGGTCTCGGTCACCATCCAGGCTCTGGTGCAACGTGAGTGCATCCTTCCCCGGGCGTTATCGGGGTGGCCTGGGGTACAAGCCTGAAAAAAGGGAGTTTTGTGGGCTGGGAGAGGAAGGGGGGCAGGAACGGGGGTGTTGCGAAGCTGTTTGAGTCATGCCATGGCATCTCCCCCGAGGTGTTAAAAGACAGGGCTGGGTTCGGCACAAGGACAGGAGGTGACCGGGTCACCCTGGCTAGGGTGTACAAGACAGTGCCAGACAGACAGACGGACAGCGTGGGAGCAAGGCCAAGGCTGGCAGCAACCCTCTCAAGCCGGCAGCACCAACAAATTAAGCAAAAGCCATCACTGGCCCCCAGCAAGCCAAGTACAACAAACCCGCCCACCACGATACCAGGGCTACCTGCCATGACTCGGGACACCCCCATCCCTCACCCCTCGATGCTGGGATGGAGGAAAAACCCACCACCCCACCAGGGAGCTCCCCTTCCCCACAGCAGCCTCCATACAGCCCCTGCCACCATACCGGGTCCTCGTGGACACTGGTTTCCCATCAGATGGCATCGCTCCTGCGAGGGTGAGGAGGTGCTGGAGGAGGAAGGCTTCCCCTCTGCACCCAGGAGGTGCCCATCCTATCCCAGGGCGAGCGGGATGTCGGCTGGTGCCGGCCCCGCTGCGCCACGGGCACCTGCCGTGCCAGCTTGTGCCCATCTCCCATCCAGCAGATTTATGGTCCCTTGGCCGAGGCGGTGGAGGGGACACGGCGCTCGGCGAGCGATGCCACGGCTCGGTCCCGCGACGGGTGAGCGCGGGAAAGGTCACCCCACCGTAAATCACGGGGAGCACCAGATAAAGCAGAAAGTTTGATCCGCTGTGCCGAGGGCGGCAATAAAGCACGGCACGGTGACGCCAGCCACGCCGCGACCTTCCCCTTGCCCAGCCGCCGCTCCATCCTGCCCGGCTAATCCGCTCCCCTCCGCGTGCTCCAGCCCCAGGCCTTTCAGGGGGCCCTGTTAATAATTAAATGTTAATCTAAAAAGCAATTTTAGCTGCAGTGCTGCAGATCTGGTTAGAGATTACATTAGCATGTAAGAGTCAAGGGTAATTTTCTCTAACCCCTCTTGTGATCTTTAAAACCCGCAGATCTTAAAGCAACACCAGCTCCTCTGATTAAAATTGGAAGCTGGGGTTTGCAATGGATAATGATGCTGGGAGTGATTATTTTGCTGCTCAGGATCTCACTGGGGCAGCAGGGGAGCGGGGAGTTGTGGGAGCGACCTGTGTTGGCTGAGTGTCTTCTCCCGGTCCGTGCCCCGCAGGAGGAAGGTGCCCTGGGGGCTGGCACCGAGCCGAGCTGCCCCTTCAGCTTGAGGGTCCAACCCCAGTAGCTGAACCCCACTCAGCTGCCTTTCCGTGGGGGGTCCCTGACTTCCCAACTTCTCCATCATCACTCTGAGAGATGAAACCCACGGAAGAGAGGATACAACCCCACTGGGATGCAGGTGCACAAACCTCTCCCTGCACGGGGACAAGATGGTCCCCTCCAGCACTTGGGGACACAGGAGGCACACGGGGACAGGCCAGGCACTGCCGGCATCCTCATCGCAGCCCCAGCTCGGGGAGCAGCTGCTGGTCCAATGCAGTGAGAATCCCCATTTCCCGCTTCCCAAAAGCCTGCCTTTACTCATGGAGGAAACATTTTGCTGCCCCATTACCGGTGGGACAGTGCCTTTTCAGGGCTGCCACAACGCCAGGAGCTCACCGGCCACGGCACAGTGCCGGGGATGGAGCAGCACCGGTGCAGGCGGTGAGGGCCGCGAGCCCACGCCGGCCACCCGACAGAGCATGCCCTTGCTGCCGGTATCTGAAGGCAGCAATGAGGAAAGGTCTCTCCCATCCCACCCAGCCTGGAGGCTTCTGCTCCCAGGGAGGCTCCAAGGAAAAACTCCTTGGACCATTCAGAACATCAACACCAAAAAGACCCTCCAAAATATCCTTTTTTCCTCATGAGTAGGGCCATGGCTACCACATCCCAGAGCAGACACAAGCAAATTGCCTCCCGACCGGTACGTATAACCCAACGGAAGAAATAAGGTATCAGATGTGTCCGTAATGATGGAATTAAAAAAAAAAAAACAAACCAACAATTCGAGTGCTGTTGAGCGTTTGCAGACATCCTTGCGCCGGGCTCGGGCGGCCTGGTTAAATTTATGTGTCAGCTTTAAGGAGGCCTCTCATCAAATGAGCTATTTTGGGCAGAGATTAAAGATCTATTTTAACTGCAAGCGGGAACAGCTCTCGAACAGGTTAATAATGAGAAACCCGAGTGTCTGCAGTGCCCTGAGGCAGGTCCCTGAGCTGAGAGGGTGGGGGACCCTGGTGTAACATCCCCCTTGACCCGCTGCCATCCTGCCAGGAAGAAGCCCCAGTGCCGCTGCCGGGGGAGCGGGGGCTGTGGTGCTGGGCAGGCGTGGGTAATTGGAAGTGGCAGACGCTGGCACGCTGCTGCTGAGAAGGTCATTACGTGGGACTGGGAACAGAATGCCAGGAGCGCAGGGGGAAGCAGCCCCGCTAGCAAAGGTCAGGGTCCCGCTCGGGTGCCTTGGGTGTTTTTAGCAGAGTCCAACCCTGGCTGTACGCACCGGGGTCCTGGCAGGGCTGGCATGGGGAGTGCTGCCCTTGGGAGGCCTTTGCCCAGCCCCTTAAAGCAACATGGTCATGCCACGCTTCAGTCCTGCACACCGATGCGGGGAGAGAGGCCAGGGAGGATGAGCCCCCCAGGCTGCCCACCGACCCCAGCAGCGATGCTCAGGATGCTCATGGACTTTTGGTCTCAGTCCCAGCTGAAATATGGTACCAAATCATCAGAAAAGCTAAGTGGCCCGAGGGAGACCTCCAATTAAAAGTAACCCCAGACCCCAACGAGCCAGGAGCCCAGCCCAACATGGGCATCAACCCCCTGGGCAAGTGCAGCACCCAAACCCAACAGACTCGACGCTGCAAAGACAAAACCTCCCCAGCACAGCTCCTCTTGCTCACCCCTGTGCTGCTGG
>NW_010267027.1:0-17133 GCF_000690775.1 Eurypyga helias | reverse complement strand
TCGCTCTAACCAGTCTATATCCTTAGATCGCCACTGCTACAACAGCACTACTGTTTCCAGCAGAAGGCAGGGAAGGCTGACAGAGGATATTTAAATAGAGGCAAGTGAAGCTAAAAGCCATATGCAGGATCAATCATGGAACTACTCACTTTTCTAAAGCCTGCTTATTTATACCCCCATTTTAAATAGATCCCAAGATGATGAAGTTAATAGAAATGTATTCTGTGAGTACTAGTACCACATGGTGCTCATAAGATGGTATTTAGCTTGATGCAATACTACACTTCATCACAGAATACTGCAAGCCTACTCTAAGACAATAGAAAACATACAACAAAAAGTGATTTATTAGATGAAAGATGCCAGGTGGATGGAGTACCAATTTATCTTGTGGGTGGAAGGAGGCTGCACAGTTTGAGTGGCTTCTGGTGTGGAGAAGGAACTAGTTTTTTAGCAGATGGACCAACTACAGGAGTCAGAGGAGGTGTTGCACTTGCAGGAGAGAGCAGAAGAGGAAACAAATGAGCACTTACACAGTACAAAAAAATTGAGATGTTGAGAATGGACTTAATCAAGACACTGAAAAGCACGAAGAGAAGAAATTATAGAATTGCCAAGGCACCACTGCTAGAAGCCCAACTGAAAAAAAAGGGGCATGGGGGAATTGGAATAGGTCAATTATGAGCCTAAAATCAATCTCATTGGTATTACTGAGACCTGGAAGGCAACTCACATGACTGGGATATTAAAATCAATGGTTATCACCTATTTAAAGTCTGAATGGGGGGAGAAGCGGTTGGTAGTCTGGCATAAAGCCGGGACTGCCTGACCGCTTTTCCCCCTCCGTCAAAAGCTCTCATGTTTCTCATGTTTCCAATATCAAAACATCAGTGCATTACCTAGAAATCCTAGGTGATGATATCTTTATTCAGATTGTTGCCTCTACCATGTAGGTTTCCATCTCAGACCTCACATTGAGGAGATAAAGGGGAATTATTTGTAGAACTAAGCATCAGTGGTTGCCTGGGCGCAAGGGATCATGAGGAAATTTGATGGTTGAACAGAATAAAATCTGATCTGGAAACAAATCAATTAAATGTGAGAAGAACATGAATGAAAAAATGTGACCAGCAATTGTGAGCTGCTTAAGAACATTTTAATAGGCATCTCCCAAAACATCAGCATAACAAGGAAAGAAGGGCAGAGTAATTATCAAACAAAACTAGACTATAGCCAAGTGAAAGCAGCTGTAAAAATAATTAGGAGAATTCACTCTTCATATAAAACAGATGTAGGAAAAGAAAAGGTAAGAGTAATGGATACAGATCAGAGAAGAGAAATTAGAGCAAACTAATAAAAATTAAAACTAATACAGTTAAATTTTAAAAATACGTTTTGAAAAAATGGGAACAAAAGAAATACAAAGACAGATATTGAGACTTTATTAGATTGAAATGGCAGAAATAGTTATAATTAAACAGCAACTCTATATCAATATTTAGATTCTATATTTGGAAAAGCAAGATGATATAGTCATATTATCATCTGATGGTGATATCAATTTCAAGAGTAATTACGAAAATTTTGGCTTAGGCCTCTGCATTCAAAGGTCCTGCTTCCCAATACAAGCAGCGTAACTACAAGGGCCCAAATTGACCAGATCTCATCAGGAGGCCTTGGCTTTTCTGATGGGGAGACCTCTTCTATCTCTTGTTAAAACAGCGAGGAATATAAAAGTCATAGGCTCAGGTAGAGATAAAGCTTGACCAAGTCTGACTTCAGCTGTGACTAGAGGACCCCGACAGAAGGATAAGCTAGGGTTTCTTGACCCTGCTCCCCCATACGTGTTCTCACACTGACTTCTCTGACTCACGCTCCTTGCACACCAACATGTGCACTGACCCTGCTTCTACAGAAGGGGAGGACACTTCTGCTCAGAACTGCCCTACAACTGTGAGTATAGTCCTGCCGCTGGGCTGTCCTAAAGGTGGCTCAGGCAGAAGTGCTTGATGAGAAACCAAGTACCAAGTCATCTGCACTGTTTGGTAATGGGGTTCAAGTAAACAACACATGGTTTCATATGGCCTGGTTTAATCACAGTGACAAGGAAGCTGACTGGATTCTCTCAGTGGGGGAGGCCCTAAATCAGAAATCTGTGAAGCTGTTAATCACTTAGAGGGTATGGGAGAAGTTCAGATGAGATTTCTCCCTTCAACACTACGCTCAAGCTCAACCTGTAGCACTAACAGCTCTTTGGGCTCTCAATTTCAGGTCTTTTCTAAGAAGGATGTTTCGAATTGGGATCAGGATAGTACATCAAGCTACTGACATAATTAATATTTGTAGCTAAATGCCTCAAAACCATGGTCATGTGTTTTCTACCTTAAGAATGCCTGTCAGGAACTCTGTATCTAGCTCATCAGGGACTCAATGACACACTGCCCACACCTGGTCCATGTCAGTGTTGCTTTGGATAGATTTCTGAAATACCACTATCATGCTGGTAAACACCAGCTGTCCAAATAAATATTTAAAAAAATTAACTTGTTGGATCTTTCTAGAGGTCTGCTTCTTTGTGGGAGGTCCTTATCATCTCTGTCCGCTCTTTAGCAGCAGAATACTGGGTGTCAGTGTGGGACTAGGAGCTGTGCTCATCATCTTGCAATTCCGTGCAGTCACATGCCTGTCCATGATTCTACCATCCAAATCTACATCCAGGCTGCTAATACTGTGTAGCATGTCCCCTGAGATAAATAACAGCAAGATTCCCTTGACATTCTACTTTACCTGTATCCCTTTAACCCTTTTTCAGCCTTTAATAGTGATTTTCTTGAAGGTGAAGCTTTGTTAGATGTCTTGCTATTAATAATGAACTACTTGTTGAAAAAGGTTTTATTATCAACAGTTTTCCTTCCCTGACAACTTTTTTATCCACTCTAATTAATTTATAGCCAATACATGAGCTTTAGGAACAATCCTAACTACAGCTATAACCTATGTGCAATGCAGACTATAACTCCAATGATATAGTTCTGCTCCCTGACCAGACCAGATGGAAGTATAAATACACTGAATACTTCTGAGAATATATGGTTTAGCCTGGGCTGATGCATATATGTCAGTGATGACTGTGGCCTCATGTGATATGCATGTACAAGGGTACAGAGTAAAGGGAGAGGGTGTATACTTTTTTCCTTGTTGCTGGTTCAGCCTTTCTTGGAGGCAGCTTATTTCATTTCAAAGTGAAATAAAAAACCTTATGTGTATTACATTAAAATTGTCTTTAAGGTAAGGTAGTTTGTGTCTTGGCAACTTAGCATTCATCAGAAGGCTGTGCCTGGCAAACTAGAGCTGATCAGCTCAAGCACTGTGAATTCATATGCTTTCTGCACATTAAGGTCTGTCTGTAGACAAGCCTGGAAAAAAAGTTAAGGAGTGATTTGTCCAAGTTCTGTAAGTTTTTAACTAAAGAAAGATGAAGTTTGATCAATGTCTTCAGTCTGGGCAAATCAATGTGCAACAAAACTCAGTGGCTGAAATTAAAGGCTACATAAATTTAGACTTTAGGTTTCTTTTTTTTTTTCATTGTTATAATAATTATTGAAACATAATTCTCAGTGTTTTGGTAGATATTTTGTCTCTGGAAATGTTACTATCAAGAATAGGATGTTTTCTCAAACATGCACTCTAATTCTAGAAGGAATTAATTCCAGGAAATTCTTAGACCTATGTTATGTGGGAGGTCTAGCTAGAGAATTGCAATGGTTTCTACCGGCTTTATACTATACAAACAACCTAAGAACCTGTGACTGAATAGTTGTTGCTACACCACTCCTGTTTGGGGAACAAGCATTATGGTCACAATGCTCTTTCAGTGGCAAAGCTCATTTTAACTACAGGCTAAAGTATCAGACTCTAGAAAGAGACTTCTAATTTGGCAGCATCACCCATTCTGGCTCTTTGTATGTCTTTAATAATTTCACGTTTCTTTCTAGTTTTGCTAAATCACTGTCACTGAATAAAATCACAAAGAATTATCAATACTTTAGCAAATTCACTTATTTATTTATGATAGAACATACTGATCTGTCATGTATAAATCGATCATTAAAATCTAGTAATTCAGAGATTAATGTATGACTTACATGTATGTCTGTCCAGGTAATGCACCTGTAAAATAAGTATTCAATAATATATTTAAATAATACTGATAGAAGCCCATACCTGTGATGAAGACTGGCTAACACTTAAGATACAAATGAGGTGTCTTAGGTGGGTTTTTTTATCACAAAGAAATAAGATTTAAAGCAAAGTTTCACAAGTTAAAAACTGAAAATAAGGCTATTGCAGCATTTTCTTGTTATAGTATAAGAAAGAGTGCTCAAGCACATCATTGTATGTAGTTTAAATATCTGTCTCCTTCCACTTTTTGTGCCAAGGCTGGTACAATTTCACCTTGGAGACAGCTTTAAGATAGGTTTTATGCATGAAATCAGCTTTTCTACTTTTCAAAAGCACAAATGTGTCAGGATCTGTCACCCTTTTATCTTTGTGAAGAATGCTAGGCTAACTGAATCTGATTCTTGGGCAAATGTAAAAACTGATGAGGATGCAAGGGATCCCAACCTTTGTAAACACTGGCATAATCTGCAGAGGGACAAAGAGAGGGAGAAAGAGAATGTGAGACATTGGTGAAAGAATTCACACTGCTTAGGAGCTCCAATTATGGGCCAAGATCCCATTTGCATTGTTTAATAACAAAAGATGGTTCTTGCCCCAAAGCACTTACAATAAATGTGGATTTGAAATTCATTTTCAAGGAATGCTAGGGTACTTGTGTGTGCACTGTGTTTAATATGTAGACAACACACTTTTGGAAATGGCACGTATTAGTGGAATAAAGCCAGCCTGAGCCTGTGCATTGTTAAACTCTGTTCACAAGATAAAAATTATTGTGTGATATTGGGCAAAGACACAATTTCTTCATTAATGAATTCCAATTTTAAAATGCCTTTTTACATTAGCCATAGAATTTATGCATCTGACAGTATCTGAATGAGAAATATAAAAGATTTTGCATTCTGTCACTGAATGACCTTGATAACCATAATAGAAATTAGAAAATATGTTCTATATTTGTTATGTAAAATGTATTCTCCAAAGTATTACAGTAATTATTTTTAAGATTATAGTAATTTAACAGTCCCTCACTTCTTCAGGTACTCTGGCCTTGGACGTTTGCTTGAACCTTGACATGCACATTGCCTGCAAAATCTTTGTATGTGTTTTTAATATTTCAAACTCTTTACTTTCCTTGAAACATGTTTAATGATAGTGTGGTTGAATGGAAGGTCAGATGAAGATATTTCATGGCCTTTCATGCCACAGCAGAAGTAAAATGAAACTATGTCCACAGACATATTATCAAGTGTTTATTTTAGTCACTTTAACGAAATTCTAAAAATTTTCTCCTTTAACACATGAAAAGAAATGAGTTCCCAAAGAAGACACATAATTCAGTGGAGCAGCAGGCATCATTGTTTCACTCTCCTAGGCTTGGATCTAGGAATGAAATTGTCCACCACTAGGCTCCATAGCTCAGTTCTTTGCAGTGCTGGTAATGGATGAACTCGTCCCTGTATCTCACTACAAAATCATTACAAATAGGGTACAGCCCTGTTGGCACCCTTGGGACCTGCCACTTTTTTATGCACAAACAACTTTCCTGACAGCGATGATAGTCAATGGAACTCCGGGAATTTTCAGTTCTTTCCCATGTGCCTATTTTTTCTCCTACTCCCCACCGCTCATGCTCTTCTATAAACTGATCTTGTGAAGCCACTCAAGGGAACAACATTCCTTAGCAAATCTCCCCAGCTTGTTTGGATTTACAGCATTGCAAACAGCTCTGATGTTTCATGCAGAGGATGAAATAATGTTGCCTACAAAACTACTGGAGAAGCACAAAGCCTTCTCAGATACAAGGCTTTGGCTCTATTTCTGGACCCTTAGTGTGTCAGTCACAGCAGGCGCCATGTCCAGAACTCCCTCTCGCATTTCCTACCTTCCTTTGTTCTCTAAGCTATTTGAATTTTTGGACCTGTAAGATGCAAACCTCCTCATCTTTCCCAAACTGCTTCTTATGTAAACCATCACCTGGTTTCTTTCTTCCTCAGATTTTCTTCCCACCTTCAATCAACGTTCCCAGTCTTCCACCTCTTGCAATCATGGGGACCAGCAGCATTAGGCTGGAAGAGCTTATATCTGCACTGGAGTATAACTGCAGTACCTACAGAAAGGGGTGTCTCACTGTGGTACTGTCAAGAGACAGGGCATATATTGCATCACACCACTTCTCTCCCCATGACATCTAGTTTGTGAACCTCAGCTATCAGAAAGGAGCTGTTGGATGTATCTGAGCTCTGTCAAGAGAAAGGCAGTTCCACAGAGCTCAGAATGACATCATCCTGCCCTCCCAAACTACAAGAGGCAGTTCTTCTCTCCTAGCTATCTTAGGACTACATGACTTCCTCCTTGGCTCTAAAAATTTGTCTTCCTCTCTCTACTGGAATCTGTCAGCAAACTTGAGCAGATTTCCTGCAAACTTTCTTTGAGCATATGTGATTATATAATGTTTATATTTATAGGTGATGCATTTATATAGGGCCTATGCTTTCCCAGTGTTTTACATCAGTAAATCCATCCTTTGCATCCACAGTAGCAAATGCAGGAGGTATTTCTGCCTTCCGAGCATTTACAGTGAATTCAGGGCAAGACTTCTTCTGACTTCTCCCTGTCTACTTGAGTATAGTCTAAAAATTGCCAGAGGTACTTCCAAAGGCTATGCAAGGCCATGATTCAGAGAAATGGTGCTGAACATCTATGTCAGAAAGTGAGCTGTGCTCAGCTGCGTGCACTGACTCAGCTGTTACGCAGACACCTGGCAGATACAGACCTTCAGCTGCCATCTGTGCTGCTGGCATTGTGCAATCACATCCCTGTAATCTTAGAGTAAAAATGGAGGGGAAGAAGTAGCAATAACTGGGGAGAAAGGAGAGTGCAGTAAGTTTCATATAACCTCTAATATCAAGAAGTGTAGGTCACGGAGTAGTTGATTTCGCTTGCCACCAAAGCAATTTTCACAGTAGGTGATATACAAAATTATCCTAGACTCATTCAGTATTTTAGAATAATCGAGGAGAATTACACACACATGAAACTCACATTATACATAGGGCAGTAACAGTCATTACTATAGGAACTGTCTGTCAGGTATCTGCTTCCAAAGAATCCTTCAGAGACACCACAAGGAGAAGCCATTAGGTTTTTGTGATCTGCAGAGGGTAATAAATTCTGAGTGACACTATTGGCAGTTACTTTTTACAACAGCATCTCTACTTGCAGATAACTACCCCTTACCTTCTCCCCCTGGAATGAAAAATAAAATAGGATGTCTACCGTCAGGAAGAAGTTTTATTCTTTAATAGCCAGCTCCGCATCACATGCACAAGAGCACAACCCAACACCAGAGATTTAAGAGAGGGGGAAGCAATAGTGCAAAAGCAATGTAGTACAGTGGTAGCATCCTCATGCCTTTTTGGGCTAAAAGGCAAATAACCAAAGGACAAGTGGGTTGACAGTTCCTGCAGTTAACTCTACATCTTGTTTACCTTTCCAACCTTTCACAGAACTCCTCAGAGCTTTCCAAGTTAAGCTGGGCTGCTCTCAATATTAAAAGCTTTCAGAAAGAGGCTATGTGGAATAAATGGGGTAAATTGGTAAATTCATTTGTACAATGGCAACCATGCCTTCAGCTTTTATAATTGGGCTTTTGTTCTCAGGCCTTTTCATATGTCTTTTCCTCAGAGGTAAACTCATGTGTGAGAGCTAAAGCAGTTCTCTCATACACAGCCCTCTGCTTCCCAGATGCCAGGCACAGATTAGCCAAGGAATTATTTCTCCCTTCATTTTCATCTCTGTGTACCTCTGCGTTTGATTTCTGTATCTGGTTTTGGCCAGGTTTAAGGGCTATATGGATTACACATGTTCATTATTTTGTTTAGAAACTTTTTTGAACAAGATGTGTATGTTAGTTCAGAAATTCATGTATTCTTAATATGAATAGATTTCTCTAATTTACTTTCACTTGTATTTTACAAATTACTTATTGCATCTAGTCTTCAGGTCAAAACCAGGCTCTTCCTACATGTTAGTATAGTCAGTATTTAATGTGGTGAGATTATAATTTAAACTATCTTGCAGTTCTACAAAATATTAAATGATATTTCATAACCTGTGATTGTTTTTTCTTACAGTTGCTAAGGTAACATGTTGGAACTCGTGGTTTAGTTTTGTTCAGCTGACTGTTTATTACATTTTAAAAATAAAAGATTTATTGTATTAAGTTGTATCTTTTATTTCTGTAACCTCTGCAGTTCTCCATGGGCTTCTATGCCAGAGGCAAAGGTGGCCTGGTGTTTGGGAGTTCCTTTTCTCAGGGGAGATATGGGGGAGAGGTATATAGCACTAGATAGATCATAAAGTGGCTTGTTGCTCTTATGGGAGACTCAGACTTCAGGGGATTTTCCTCATCTGTTGAATTTTCTTTGTTTTGCTAGTACGTTGTAGATAATTGTTCCTCCTGCATGATTAGTCTAACATTTGGCATTATTCTTTGCTGGAGCCCTTCTCCGGGTCCATTCTTGGACCAGGAGACGCTTCTCCTATCCCCTTCAGGAAAAGGAGAAAGCCTCCCATGACCTGATCCGGCTGTTCTGTACAGAGGCTTCTCCTACCTTACCGCTTCTCAGGGTACCTGGCAAGCTTGGGAGGTGCCTCTGCTGGATGTGAAGCCAAGCACAATCAGCTGGGCAGGCTTTGCTGCCTGTGCCTTTCACCCTGCCTATTGTGCCTGCAATTCCACTTCAACGTCATCACAATTCCTTGTATTCAAGGGCTTCTGTGCAAGCTACCCACTTCAGTATTTATTTTACTAATTCATGAATATTTTGAAAACACATTCCTCTTGGAATCATAAAATCCCATCTTTTACTTAAGAAGTCAGGTGACCATAAAATGCCTATAGATTGTAGTTTCATCACATGCAGGCTGTTCCGAAGACACAATCTTTAGGGAATCTCAGTTTCAAGGCTTAGGAAAGACCTTTCTCACTCATCACTTCAGTAACTCAAACTTGCTGCTTCCATTGAATCAGGAAAATTGTATGAAAGCATGAAGTGCTTATTTAGGTTTAATGTTTTCGTTCACCTAGTTTACTGCCTTCCCATCTGCAGAGAACTTAAAGTAAGATTGAAGCTGAAGGAAATGCCGTTATCCTGCTGTTGTCTATTTAGCTTTCATTAAGTAAGTTGGTGCATGGCTCACACTCATTCTCAAAACCAGCCCATCATCTAAAAGTATTTACATAAGACTCTCTGCATTATATACCAACCTCTGCAACACTAGTATTAACTACTGACATCTGCCAAGGCTGACTAGTAAGTGCTTTACAGTATCAATTCATCCTAAGCAAAAAGCATGTTTGAGTGCTGCAGTGCTCTTGTTAACACCAATAAGAAGTATCAGAGCTCATATGACACCTAGCAGAAAGTAGTACCCACATTCAGAGAAAAGCTTTTGTTATTTTCCAGAGTATTATGTGGACTTTATTGAGATGACTGCATCTGACACCTGCTGTAATATAAAATGCAGCTATAATTAGCCAACTGATGCTCTCCACAGTTTAGGTCGAATCCCTTCTGTGGGAATTATGCTTTAAAATATTCAGAACTCCAAGTGGCTCTCATTACATTTAATTTTTACTTAGAATTAGGTGGTCTAGAAAAAAAATTTAGGATTGTAATAGCCCCCCGCTGAATGCCACACAGCAATGTGAAAACCCATAGATTTTTTTCCAAATAAAAAAATGAGAACAGCAGACTACACTACAGCCTTCAATTGAAGTCTGGCTTTGCTTAATTGTACTTTTTGCACTCATCAGTCTCTCCTCTTCAGAGCAAGCTACAAAAATTGCCTGAATAGCCAAAGAAAAGTTTCCCACAGTCACTGGCCACAGAAAAACACCATTGTCCTTCCTCACAGTTTGATGGACAACATTTCTATAAATGGGTAGCCAGTCTGTCAATGGTACCCTTGCTGAAAAGGCAAAAGAAGAGAACAGATTCTGCCAATATCTGACAAAGCATGTTAACACATAATCAGGCATTCACTAGTCAGGCAGCTGCCCCTGGGACCTTCATAACACAGGTGCCTTTAAGCCATTTCCTATTCACAGATAAAGGAAACAAGCAGGAGATACCTGGGAAAGGAGCAGTCTATTGTGGCCTGTCAAATGTCCATCTTCTAGGCTGCCTGCATAAAACCAGAAAGAACATAAAGGAAACTTCAGCCCGAACTGCTAAATTATAAAACAGCAAGATACTCCCCAACTCCATAACTTTAATCTTTGGTTAAATTAAAAGAATAATTTAAAAAGAGTGGCAAAGCAGCACCGTGCCTTCTAAGAGGTACCTTCTTCATTCTTTTCTTGCATCAAACTGAGCAAAAGGTCTGTCATGTCCCCAAGGCCCACAACTAGAACAAAGCCAGCAGTGGTGGTCCCAGGACCTTCACCCACTCCATCTTTGGTATGTTTTTTTTCCATGTCTAATCTGCTCACTTCTTTACCCAGCTCAGATTATTAAATGCATCCTTTAACTGAGGAAGATGGAATTTCTGGTGAACTAGTCTAGTATGACTAAAGGTTGATTAAGCTGTGGGACAAAGACTCTTTCCTTCTTTTTAATCAACTTTATCTTGTGAGCCTAACAGACAAGTGACATTTCATAGTCAATGTTACCTAAAGGCCACTCAGTAGAGAGATCATTTTAGCAGTGAACAGATCATGACAAGGCAACAGTTAGCTTTATGCAAAAGAAAACATTTCTCTTTTGTGATGGTTCATAAACACGCCAGTTTCATACGCTCGGCATATAAAATGCCAAAATCTATAGCCCAAAGCAGGAACTCAGTTTACATTTAAGTAATCTAACTGATTTTTCATGATGTTTTTAGTAGCACTGCCTGCATGTTTAATATTAAAGACATGAAAAAAACTTTATTGAGTTCTGTGGGAGTTCCTGATGGATGCACCTGATGGAAGCAGTATCAGAGCAAGGTTTCAGGAGATGTAAAACAACCACTGGAATTGCCCTGATGTTGTTGGTATGCTCCTGCAGGTGATACACTCTCTCTAAGAACATAAACTGCTGCAGGGCAGCACAACACCTGCAGCAGAAGGCGGGATATGGCATGGTGAGAGCAAGTATGGAAAGCTCTTCTGTGCAGTTATTTATGAAACAGTGCTGATGTCTTCTCCTCAAGCAAAAACATTCCAAAGAGCACAGTTATGATTTCTCACAATTATTCTCTAGCCAGATCCATTCTTTAACACAGGCTATACATATACACATTTATATCTATGAATTTAAGAGGAAAGCTTCTGAGCTTCCGCAATAAAGTTATTAAAATGGAATTCATAGCCATAATGAAATAAGTTGAAGCCAAAAGTAAAAATATTTAGGTAAAATGCCGCATCATAAAATGTAAATGAAAAAATATCTATGATCCCCACTGTAACTTTTTCTTGGTCATTTTTTGGGAGTTTCATGTTGTAAGAGGTTCCTTAGCACTGTCCATACCTGTGCAGCTGAGCTGGAGTCACACTTCTCAACATTTAAAAAGGACTGCTTGTTCTCTGTTGAATCAGCCTCAGGTCATTATCAAACTTACAACCTAGGCCCAGTCTTGCAAAGGCTTTTACACACAGGCTTAGCTTTATGCACATGAATAGTCCTTTAGAATTCATTAGAATGATTTGTGCTGCACAAAGTAAGCAGGTGCATGACTAGCTCCACTGATGGATTGGGACCCAAAATGTCAAAGACTCCATATTCCCTATTAACGAATTCCTCTTCTGCATTAGAAAAATCCTGACAGTGTAAAGATGAGTGAGATCTTTTGGCTTGTCTGTTTACTATAATACAATGGGGATAATTTCACGTAACTTCATCGTAACTTTATGTCGAAAAAGGGCATTATGTATTTACTCGTACAGATGTGTAAGTTGAAGAATACTGCAGGTGGTATGAACACAGAGTGATATGTCCAGAGGAGCTTAAAAGATTTAGGTGCCTACCTTATGCTGTAATACATACGTATTAACCCCTTAAGTATATTTTGAGCGTCTCAACTCAACTACATAATATAGGTCCCTAATTTCAACTATCAGTCCATGAGTCATATATAAAGCAGATCTGTATCTGGTTCCTGAAGTCAACGATGGAGCCTCCTAGGATACTGAATGATTGATCGGACCAATAGTGACAGATGTGGTCTGTTAGATGACAACAGTCCAGCTACTGGGGAATAGAAATTTATGAGCTAAACTACTGAAGCAGGAGGTAAATTTAAATTTGAGCAACCCAACAGTTCCACAGGAAAGGCTAGGGAGACTGTATGTTTAGAAAAGGACTTGGCTTCCAGCTAAGTTGTGTGAAAAGCTTGTACATAGCACAGCTGAAGAACCCTATTTTAAATATTCCAAAGCATCCATCACTATTATTTCTTTTAAAATAATAGTCAAATTATACTAATAAAGATGCAAGCTACAGCTTTTAAAATCAAGCACTCAGCAATCAAGGAATCCCAAAAGTTAAAGTTTCTCTGAAGTAAATGTGCTATATTCCTGTTTCCCTGTTAAATATAGATTTTCAAGTATCCCATTAAACTCAAGTTAAATATATAATATGTGCAGCATGTACATATTAATGCAGTGGAAAATTATTAATTTTTAGACTATCTTCAGGTATGAGTGCTTAATTTCACAATACTTGTGTCAATTTATTGACAGTTTACAGACAAGGGAAACACTGTGAGCACAGGCACTTATTCTGCAAGACACCTTCTACATTTTCATGTGATAGTCTCAAAAGGAAATTATAGAAAGGTTTATAATCAAACCTTTCAAAGTAACTATAGAAGCCTAAAATTTGTGAACACAGGATAATTATAATAATAACTCACTGACCTCTGAGAAGAGCTGTTGAGCTGGGCCTTGCAGAGGTCAGCTCTCGATCCCGAATTAGATAACTGAACTGAAGAATTTTGTGCAGAGGATGCTAATCTTATTTACAGACAGCAGCAAGAAAGACAGGGCAGGCAGGAGGACAAAACTTAAATATTGTCTAAAATTACTAACCAAAGACATGAACAATAATGACCAAAGTAAAGCAAAACATAGAGCAGCATAAGAAAATCTCAAGGGTAAAAAGTTGCTGGATTCAGCCAGGAAGGACCATGGGTCAGGGTGAGGATACTAAGCAAGAAGCAGGGAAGAGCCTCATGAAGATTTTGCATTTTGTTAGGAATGATAAAATTACTCAAGATATTAATATATTGGGGTGTTTTGGGTTTTTTTTTCCCTTTAAATGAAAATATATCACATGTATTTTCTACTGGATGTTTTATACAAATCCCATTTCAATTCTTGCTGATGGGACTTTTAAAATTTTGGTAGAGTGAGAGAAACAGCAAAAGGTCAGCAAATACATTTGCTTTAAAGGAATGACACTCCAACTGGATAATTAGATTTGCAATTTAGAGCCTTTATTTGATGAAGTTCATAAGCACATGGCTACATTTTAGGGAAGCAAGCTGAGTCTTTTCAGCTGGGGTAGTGCTTAAAATTAGGCACCAGCTTAAGTGTCCTGTTGAACCAGGACCCATAACCTTGGCTGGAGCTATGCCTTTTCCTGGGTACCCAAGTAGCAAAAGAAGTGCTTTTCTGAAATTAATGCTTAGAAGACTAAATAAAAACTTCTATTCTGGAGTGGACTTTGTTATTTCCTAGTCTATTTTGATGCAATGGGTAGGATACTATCAATTTTCTATTTATAACCTGAGATAATTTAGAGCAGCACAGATAATCTGAATATTGAGGAAAACTACATTTACAGCAGTCAGTGCTGAGCTGCACCACTTGCCTGGGACTCTGGGCAGAATTCAGGGTATTGTTTTTATCTTCCAAGCTCCAAATCATTTCAGTTTAAATTTTCTTCTGAAGTGTTGTCTCTCTTGCCTTTCCATGTCTTACAGCTGACATAAGCAGAACTACACAGCATGAGCTTTTCAATTCAGGAGGAAAATCTGCTTGTACATTACACCGGCTCCTTAGCTCAGCACTTCACTCTTTAGCACAACAAACCTCAGCCACTGGTACATTTTGCAAAGCACCCACCTTTCTCTGGGTGTGAGTTAGGGACAGAATTAAAGTGCAAGTTCAGAAATTATGCTAGTGTAATATTCAGCAGAAGAAATGGTGCTAGCAATAATGACAGCAGTGATGGCAAACACTAGCTGTGTCAATTTATTAAAGTTTACTTTAAGATTTGAAAGTGCTCAAAGGCACTTTGATTTGGAAAAGGGCACATATCTTTATCATTTTACAAGCCAAATAAAAAGGAGCAATAGTCCAAACCAAAAAGGTAATCCTTTTCATTTCAAATTCATTTTTACCCAAACAACTATATTTGCTGCTGAAGAGCTTAGTGGTTTTGTGTTTATATTTTTCAAGGTGGTTTTGGTGGGAGAAGCCTTTACACCTCAGCGATCCACTTCGGGAAAAAAAGCCGCAGAGGATTTTATCTTATCATGGTAACTATATCCCTGAATGTTGAAAGCTGTTCCAAATTATTCCCTCCCTTGGTAGTCACATCATTAAAATATCTGAAAACAGCCATTACTGCCAAGTTACACGTATTTAAATCTTCTGATCCCTCTTTCTAAATGAGTGCCTCTATCTCTGGCAATCCACTTCTTGCCAGTTTTCCACAAATTTCCTCCAAATTACCAGTATCTTTCCAGCAATGAAAACTTTGAATATTTTAGTGAGCATGCCATGTGATTTCCTCTGTTTTTATGGGAGGCCTGGATTTACTGTGGCCAGTTTTACTGCCAGAGGCGGTTGCAAGTGTATTCCTTCGTACTGTGCACTACATGCAGTGAGCACATGACCATCTTCTGGAACTGCTCTGCTCTGGTCTGCCTCTTCCACTAGATATAAATGTTTAACATTGTTTGTCTTAGCTGTATTTGCACATGTTTTTTCCCTATTCTCATTTCCTCACACAATCTCATTTTTCTAATCTCTTAAATCCCTTTGGATTATTTCTGATTTGATCAAGCTTGCATAGTGCATTACATAATTTAATCTGTGAAATTTCAGATGGTACCAAATTTATTCAGATAGCAGCTGCAACAACCTTCTGAGACAGTGAAAAGTAGGAGGAAAATCTGTGCCCTCTTTATCAGCTTTTTTACTGCTTCCCTAAGAGAAGACTTTTGCCATCATCAGGAAGAAGGCCAAGTTCCTGTTTATTTTTATTAAATAATGGGTGGACAACTCTACAAACTACTTCATAGTCTTTTGATTACTTTTCTTGTGATGGTCACTGAATAATTAACGGTATGTCACATCTACCCTCTTGTGATATCCTACACATTCATTCATTGTCCCTTATATTTTCATGTACATGACAGGGTAACCTCCGGTATCTTTCTGACATGTATGTACTTCTCTCTTTACTTTTAATTTAAAATGTTTTGTACCCCAAAACAACTTTTTGCTAGAGGTAAACATGACCCAAACCAAAGGAGAGATCTCAAATGTCTTACCTAATAAAGCTGTCATCTAGCCATTGCTAAAGTAGGCCTATACGCGCTCCATCATTCCAGGAAGGCTGCATTTTTCAGAAGTGGAATTAAACAGGTAGCTGAGCACTCATCACTTGGAAGTTCAAACGGTTCAAATGTCTGGACTTGATCTACTTTTTCAGGTCACTGGAGATTTATTCAGGGCAAATTGTTTCCTCTGGCACTGAGAAGCAACTGTCAATGCCAGGGTGTTACATCTGTGCTCCATATTCTCTTCTGGCCAGCAAATTATTTCCATGTTTATTCAGTTTTACAGTGCTAGTGAAGGAAGGGAGATTGTATTTTCCTTTATTCTTGAAAGCTTTATGGTTTGATCCAAATGAGATGATTACATTTTGCAGCTTTGCTTCAGCAGCCTGTCCAGAGATAAAACTGCCAGGGGCAGGGCGGGCTGAAGCAGCGAGTCCTTGACGATGGGCTGGAATTAGCATTGTTGGACAGAATTGCAAAATAGAATTTAATAGTCTTTCTTACCATTCATAACGGACTGCCCTCTCCTGCCTATGTGTTCAAGATGATGTCATTTGACAAAACCAGCACCTTTGCAGGAATTAACTAAATTTCTCTACATCTCAGAGCTTCCAAATCAAGAACACATTTTGCCGTAAGCATTTCTGAATCCAAAGAGTGGTTCTCATCAGCCGAATCCAGCCAAGGGCCATCTAGCTCACCTCAGATAAGACATTCTTGCAAAACACAGCTCTCCATATATTTGTAATCATTAGTGCTGAAGTCCTCTTTGGAACTCATTTTCCTCTGGAACAGAGCAGGACTTTCTCTACTTGAGTCTTCTCAAGTATTTAAGTTCCTTGCTGTATGGAGAGACAGAATACTATGTTGTCAGACAGAATCTTCACTTTAGTGGGATTTATTTGCACTGAATTAAGGTAAGTTTTATCGGGATACTTTAGCGAGGAATGCCTTTGAAATAGCCCTGAAAGTATCACTCAAATTAATTTGCTTTTCTAACAGTTTTATTTAAGGGTGTTTTACCATTTCTATGTACAACAGCACTCATTTCCCAATGGAATAAAAGGTCTGGGGCGTTGGGGTGACACACACCCCAGGCAGAGATATGAAGGTTAAAGATCAAATCAAAACTAGGGGATCAAAGGAAACATAGAAAATCTTTTGTCAGCATTCCTACTGTCATAGGAAAGAAATCGCGTCTTTTACCCGAGAGCTGCAATGGACCTGAGCTGAGAAAAGCTCCAGGGTCCCACAGGGGTCTGAGAAAGGAGCAAAAGCTCAGATGTTTCCTCAGGCTTGAGAAACGGGGTTGCCTGCCATAATGGAGGGCTGGGTCCTGCAGGAGGGTCCTCCACATGGAAACCCAGGGGCAGGGGAGGTGAAGCAGTGCCT
>NW_010267026.1:34302-57623 GCF_000690775.1 Eurypyga helias | reverse complement strand
ATGATTCTATGATTCTATGAGATTGGGCTTGCAAAGCATGGTGCTAGCGCTGCCCCGTACCAGTCTCTGCTGTGCTGGCACTACAGAGCAGACACAAACACATCCTGGCCGGCCGTGGTCTGCATGCAACACGTAGGTAGCTGCCTTGGAAATATTCTGGCTCTGTAGGTCTTCAGGCTTTCCACTCTTGGCCTTTTCTTCTACTTCATATTTTTGAGAGACTCTTTAAAATGTGGGTGAGGGAGCAGTGTCTGGCAGTGGCGTTAGCAGGAGCTGTGTATTTTGGAATGCCTTCTCAGCACAGGCCAAACAGTGAAACCACTGAAACCCCAAACCAAGCTGATGACTTCTCATGTCCTGAGGGATTTCTGTCCCTGTCCTCAGCATCCGGAAAATGGCAGGGCTTAGGAATGTTGGGTTTTTTTTTTTTTCCAGTTTAAGATTTTCAGGGACTTCTGCAGTTTTCTTTAGAAAAAAGTTCTGACACTTCAGCACTTTGAAAGCTTTATTGATGGGAGGGAGGGGAAGAGCAAATACTGGCATATCAATAATGTGTGTATTACAAAAAGGGTAAATATCAATTGGGTTAAGTATTTTTTCTTATCTCCAGTTCACTGTAGTTTTGTGTTCTTTCCAGCTTAGCAGAACTTTTAGCCAGCTCAGATGTTTCCTTAGAGACCCATAAAAGCTCTACAGCCCAGAGCGAGCCCCATAAAATAAGTAAAACCTCCCAGTGTGAAGTTCAACCTCCCTCCCACTCAGCAATTAACTCTTCTTCCTCCCACTTTCATACAAGTCAGCTTCCCACACACTGAATGCCAAGTTTTCTGCTACTCTTCTTTCACACCAACCTCAAGAGAAGGGGAAGGGAATTTTAACCATCCTGTCCTTGGGCTCTGCTGGGTTCTTCTCATTTCCAGGTCCCTCCTGGGACAGCTGAAGTCTGCTATGGGCCTGTCTCAACTTTCTTGGCCATTAAAGGACACTCAAATTTACTTGCTTTACCATTTCTCATATGGGAACGTGTCTTACCCATACCTACATGCCTTCATATCTCTTACTACCACCTATGGTACTGACTTAGAAACAAACACTGGCTCCCAAAAACAGAGTTCTAGTGAAGGTCTTGGCATTTGGCAGCTCTTTTACCTTGCATCAGGAGCACAGACAGGTTTCAGTAAAACAAAGCCCTATGGTCTCAAGTAACTCCCACATCTCCCTGTGACACAAGCCCAGCACTCTCTTAGCTCACATCCCTCCTTCTCTGTTGATGGCAGACCTGCAAAAGGCCTCTTTGAACACCCACATTAGCCATCTTAATTCTTTTTTTGGCCCTTTTATTCTGTGGAGGATGAGAAATCACTTCTACTATCCATTTCCTTCTCCTGCAACTCTAGATTATACTTAGTTACTCTGAGAATGTTTGCTCAAAAACTCTGGAAGTACAGTACAGTTTGTTTTAAAGACCATTTGCAAGAGCAAAATATCAAATGTTGGTAACTGTGCCAACGTTTATTATATGGAGTTTCCCCTGTAGCTTGTTCATATGTAGTATTCATCATACAACATCGCAAAAAAGCATGTGACTGACTTGACTGTTTTCAGAAACAGCAAAGTATTTTCTATAGCTGGCTTCCAGCCCCTCCACAGCTGGCTAGCTCCTGCTAGTTTCACAGGGACGAACTGTATAAGCAAATACATATGTCTGAATGTGGCCTATTTAGGCTCTACATAAAAAGCTGAAAGCTCTGGAAGACACGTTTAAGCAAGCAAGACATGTTCAGATGTGGATACACCATTCCTTGAGATGCTTTCTGGAGTTCAAGAGTGGGTTAAGCTGTCCATGTCAACACAGCCAACAACTGGAACATCCACAGGGCAACGGAGTCAAATGTAAACCTGGCACTGCTCTGTTGTCTTCTCTGTGGTTAATCCAGATATTAAGATCCCCATTTCCTACCTACGTGGAAGAACTCCAATTCACCTGGGGTTTGACGGTGTCTGTCGAACCACGTCTGCGTGTTCTGTTGTGTATTATTTCCCATTAGATCTGCTCAGATCTTGGAGGTTAACCACTTCCCAGTTCGACATCATAAAGCACAAAGCAACATAACAGTAGCCAAATAAACATTTCCCATAAAATAGGGAAACACAGCAATAATATGCTTGTAAAGAAAGACGCATTTGCTGTGTGACTAGAACAGACCCCTAGAATCAGTCAGGAATGGGGGAAATGGCAAACACCACCTTACACAGCACCGTTCACTCTCTTCTATTTCACTATTCAGTATGTCACTAAAATGCAAAGATTTCTATAGTGACTTCCAACCCTAAAAGCCTCAAAGGTGAGGCACAATGGAGACGCCTCTGCTGGCACACCACGTAGGTATATTGTCACAGCTGCTCTGCCCTCCCGGCAGCACATAGAGGCAGAAACTACAACATGAGTCCAAACACAAGCATTTAGTTTATTGCATCTGTAAACAGTTAGCTGTCCAATTTTATATACTGACTCAAGTTAGAGACCACTAAATGTTCTTCTCCTGAGGCTGACAACTGCTTTCTGCTGTGAGACCATAACTTGTCCCCAGCTCAGTACTGAGGCAACCAACTGCTGTTAATTAAACCCATTTTTACTAGGAAACTTCAGCTTTCAGAAGGCAGATTTTGCATTTTCATGAAGAGAAAGGGTTTCTGGTGCAGTCTAGGGAAGGAGGTGGGGACAAATCAGCTGGTCTGGAGCTGGAGGCTCCAGTCTGTTTCCTCGCAGGTGTTAGCAGCTGTCTAACACACACCCTGGATATCCAAATGACAGGGGAACCTGTGATCCTGACTGTTAGTTGAAGCCCTGAAAAAGGACTACAGACCCATGTCTGTGAAAAGTGTGGGTTCTGTACCAAAGCTGCATTTCGCAAAGTTTTTCAGTCTCAGTGACAACAGCAGAGACAAAAGGTGTTGGGAAAGATGCAAGATTGAAAACAAGACCCCATACTGAGGAGCTTTCCCTGTAACTGGGCTTCCTAAACAATGCACAAGTCTCTCAGGAGCAGTGAAACTTGGAGAAACCCATGTCCAGATTTTGACCCATGCCAAGAGATTCCCAAGATATTTGAGCCCAGCCCTGTGAAGCATCAGGAGTCAGTGAGGATTCCAGACAGTCTCTTTTATAGTTCTATAATTGCATAAAGCAACATTAAGACCAAGATGATATTTATCAGGGGATTGTCTTAGAAAGGAAAATCCTCAGAGATGGCTCCATTGACATGCTTGCGATCTCCTTTCCTGTTACTCCTTCGCAGGGTGAGGTCCAAGAGTATCAAAGCAGCTTTCATTTGGTGTACTGCTGTTGAATGAAATGCCAGGTGTTGAATGTGAGAAGGCCTCAGGTTTAGTTGCATGCCAAAGACACATATTATCATCATAAAGGGATGAAGGAGGAAGGCCTGGCAAAGTCAGCAGAACCCCAGAGGACAAATGGCTAGCATACTGATCCTTGCTTTATATTCTGTTTGGAAAACAACGTGTTGTGTTTGACGTGCCGGACAGCAGCTGATTGCTATAGAGAAATGAACGCATACAGTGGAGAAGCGCACTCCCCTCCACAATAACAGAGCCAACAAATACAGCCTTGAATGGAGAGAGGCAAACTAGGCGATCTCTCTTGTTTTACACAACATCTATAAAAATCCCAATATTGTATATGCTGCAGACATTAACCCACATTACAATATTTTTACCCCCAAACCAATACATTACACAGTTAATTTAATAAAAAATGTTTTTCACAAGCCTGAAGCTCTTCTTTGGAGCTGTGACCCCTCAGGTGCACAGAAGTTCTGTATAAATGAAAATTTGGATGACAAGAATAGAAACCTGCAATTAGGCACCAGGATGATTGGAATGACCCTACGCATGGAGAAACTAGACACCTGCCTTCAACAGCTTGCTTTTCCTGATGACAGAGCAAAGATCCCTGAATCAAACATGCTTGCGCTGGCAGACAATGGTTCAGCACTACTGTGGTTCAGCCCTCCCTTTTTGGCAAAGGAAGCCAAAGCCTGTGAATCTCAGAAGGATCACAAGAAGCGCATCATGTTTTGATCACTCAGTTGAACTGACCCCAAGCTGCCTGGGGTCACTGGCAGTAGCAAGGGACATTGTGCAACCTCTTGAGAGTGCTGTGGCAGGTGGACAAGTGAAATATTTCCAAATCTTTTCAGAAAATTCCAAGTTCTTGCAACTTCCACATGGGTTTCACACGCACCAAGTCCCTCTCCCACTGTTAGCACCTAGTGAATCTTTCCCTTGTCTAAGGAAGATATTTTCCCTCCTGCTGCTGGGATTCTAAGGCAGGTCCAAAGACCTTGCAAAGTCTGCAGAAGTGCATTGTGCTGGGTCTTCAGGATGACAACAGCCATGTGCCCTCACTCTGTCCTGGGACATCAACTCAGTCTTGGGAAAAATGCAGGAGCATTATAACTCTTCTAATACATACATAATCCACTTGTTAAAAACATTAGCACATCGCTAAGACTGACTAAAAATTTAATATATATAGTCCCATGTGTTGTACATCCACTCTATACTTCAGTGCCATACAGTTTTCTCCTGAGATGCAATTCAAACCATCCTTGTAAAGCTTTTTGTTTCTATATCTGATGTGATGGCTTTTTGAAGCACTCTGGTTTTCAGTACAAATACAATGTATCGATTGAGGTATGCATTATTGTAATATACTCCAGATATACACAAGAATTTAATAACTATATGAATAAAAGGCATTTCAGTTACTCTGAGCAACATGTTTTTTCTTGTTTATAAACCCCTGGACTTTCAAAGAAAAATAGTCCAAGCAGACTTCTCAGCACACAGGATTCCAGAATAATTTTCAAAAGGAAGAAACCAAAGCAGATTTTTATTTGGAACAAAAGATCCTAAAGCATATTTCTAGCAGTAGAACTGAAAATCCAGAAAAAACAGTGTAACTTAAAATGTAAAATGATAGCTGCAGCAGCAGTAATAGCAACTGGGAAATCACTGGTCAGTTATAAGAAGGTCTGACCTATCCTAGACCATTTCTGTGCAAAAAGCAAGTGGAAGATTCCTCGTCACTTTGAAAGTCATGCCGGGTTTGTTGGAAAGATGGGTTTTGAGCCTTTGCAGACAGAGGACTAGTAGAGTACCTGGCCAGAGACCTGGTGGGCTGCAGCATGACCATGGGCGCTCTGGGCAGGAGCCCAGGCTGAGGCAGTACATCATCAGACAAGCTGATCAGTGCACAGCTTTGAACGGTAAACATTCAGAGCAGGAAAGTACCAAAAAATTACCTGCACAGACAATAATAACCCATAGTGCTACTTGGAATTAATGGATGAGTCCTCATTCTGGTTAGTTACTTCTGTTTTGTTTAGGTTATGCTGCCTAAAGCCGGTGTTGACAATACTACTAATTTTGTAGGTCTTGTTTTTTTCCCACATCCAGGCACAGGAAATGGTAACATATTCACAGCTTGGAATTGTTTTCTCTTGTTTGTTCACTGCTGATTAGCAGCATAAACTAAACACAGCCTCAGCTGACTTGTATTTACATATTCTGCTGCTTGGGTAGAGAACACAAAACCACAGAGTGTGTCTGCTCTTTGCAGGCTCTGGACCTCCCTCATCTGTACATTGGTGCCTTTAGGTAGATCTGCCTGTTCAGCTGACCATGTCACACGGGTTTCAGCTCTCATCCTGCCCTTCCCTGGAGGATGGGTCTCCCAGTGTCTGCCCAAGGAGGTCTGGTGGGATGAGGGGTGCAGGTCTGCAGATGACCTCTACCTTTCTTAAGGCTGTCCCAGCCAAAAAGCAGGGCAGCCAGGGCCCTCTGAGGAGCCATCTGGAGCAGCCCCTTCCCTCTTTTCCGCAGCTGATCTATGAATACCAACCTCCCAAGGCTGGCCAAAATGATCCTCACCACTCAGAGTGATGGCACGTGTAGTCTGGGGGAAGGAGGTGACAGTAGTGTCCCAGTCCAGCCCATGCGCTTGACATGAGCAAGAGACATGATGCCGGCACTCCTGCGCTGTAGAGACATCCATGGGCAGCAGTTTTGCAGCCTGGGCCAGGCAGGACAGGTGACAGCATGAAGACAGAGATGCTGGGTGAGCAGGAGGAGTGGAGAAGATTCAATCTCAGGTCCTCTCCTGTCTTTTATTGCCCCCATTTAATTCCCTCATGATGCTCCTGACCATAGGGAAGGGGGAAATACTGCTATTGCATGTTTTGGGAGGACTTAAGAGAATTGTGGCTTTAACATCTGCTCTGTTTATGCAGAAGAGAAATGTGTGGGCAAGGCAGGTTAAATACCTGCTAGATGTCAAGTGGGACGAGATGGATCATGCTCATGGGTGCCAGGAGGCAACAGAATCCTCTGAGTGCTCCATTGTGAAGCATTTTTGGACATAACTTAGACCATACTTTCAGGACACAGTCAGTGCTTCATTCAGATCCAAGAAGAACCTCCAGTTACAGAAAGGAAAAGGTCAATGAAGGGAAGACATGGAGGTTAATGATGGAGAATCAGCAAAAGCTAGTAGGGATTTTATTAGCAGTTCAAATAAGCATGGCCCATAATTTAACAGATAAAGAGGACATGCGGCTCACAGAACAAAGTCCTCCAGAAGGATGAAGTATGGAAAGAAATTAATTTCAAGGGTCACCTATTGAAATTGCATTCAAGAGGAGTTTGAAAGCATCCTGGAAACAGTCTGTAATGCTATTACTACTATTGCAAGACAAACTGGTTCTTGTTGCTCACAGTGCTCCAGGGAAAATCACAGTGCCTGCAAATTTAGGAAAAGTGTTTCCCGAGAGAGCAGAGCAGGAGCACATTGTCTATTTGCACTACTTAGAGCCTTCCAAAGCTTTAGATGTAACAGACTGCAAGTTTTGCCACATAAGGAATGGGCTCTTTCTTACAGATTCTTTCTAAGACCTGGGAATGGACTTTGCTACTCCTGAACCAAAACTTTGTTCTCTTTAGAACAGTTTTCTTGAAATGTGTGTGCAGTGCTGAATGTAGATGCTATCTGCACTGCTGCCACTCATCCCCTGCTGCAAGGGCCTGCTGCAAGGCCTGGCCAAATAGCATCTCCTGCCATCTAGAGGCTTTGTGCATAAGCATGGGGGTATCTCCAAGGCTCATGTTTGACCTGATCCCCAGACACAGCTGTGAGCTTGCACAAGTCACACTTGGAAAGCATGTGTAGGAACTACTCACAGCAAGAAACCAAGGTCAGAAAGTCTTCATGGGAGTCTAGGAGACTACGGTCCTTCCTTCTCTTGCCCTCACAACATCCCCCATTCCCTATAGTCATGTTTTCCTCTAGGAGCCAGCTTGCAACTTCCATTTAGGGGGGGAAAAAAAAAAGAGGTTGTGGGTTTTTGGTTGGTTGGTTTTGTTCTTTTTTACTAAAGGTGTTAACTTTCAAAAAAGGTGATCCTTCCCCTTTGTTCATCCCTGGTGAGGCCACACTTGGAATACTCTCTGTTCAGTTCTGGGCTCTCCACAGAGAGATACAAGAGAGATAATGGAGAGAGTCCAACAAAGGATCACGAAGATGATGAAGGGACTGGGGCAACTCTGATACAAGGAAAGGGTCAGAGAGCTGTGACTTTTCAGCCTGGAAAATAGGGGGCTCAGTGGAATCTTATCCCTGATTCAGGGAGTAAAGAAAATGGAGCCAGGTTCTTCTCAATGGTGTCCAGTGACAGGACAGAAGTCAATCAGCCCAAATTGAAATACAGGAAATCCCATTTAAACAAAAGAAAAATGCTTTCTATTGTGTGATGATGGTTAAACATTGGCACAGGTTGCTGAGAGAGACTGTGAAGTTTCCATCCTCAGAAATATTTAAAATGTAAGACGACTCAGTCCTGAGTAACCTACTATAGCTGACCCTGCTTTCAGCAGAGGATTTTGGACTAGATGATTCTCAGGGGTCCCTTCCCACCTCAACTATTCTGTGAGTCTATCGTCATTTTTTCCCAATAAATAAATTCACTGTGAAAATTTCCTGGAGTTTGAGCTTTGCTTCTTTGAAATTTGGTTATGCTTTTGCCTGCCTGCATGATGTAGTGGTTCATATTACTCCTAGACTTTTACACTTCTTCAGATTGGAAGGAACCTTTGGAAGCCAGGTCCAACACACTGCTCAAAGCATGGCCAACATCAAAGCTAGATCAGGCTACTCATGGCCCTCTCCAGACTGGTTATGAGCACTTTCAGGGATGGAGTTTCCCCCACCTCTCTGGGCTCCTGTCCCTGTGCTTGATCACTCCCATGATAAATAAATATTTCCTGATACTTCATTGGAATTTCACATGTTGCATTTTGTCCTCATTGTCCTTCATCCTTTCACTGTGTGTCTCAGAAAAGTGTGGTTCCGTCTACCATGCAATCCCATTAGAGCGTTGAAGATCAATTCGGTCCACACCGCCAGCCAAGCCTTCCCTCCCCGAGGCTGAACAAACCCAGTGCTCAGCCTCTCCTTGTATGCACTGAGCCTACTGCCCTCTCCTTGCTCACGCAGCTCAGGCTGGGGTTGACTTTCACTGCCACAAGTACGGGCTTCCTTGGCATGTGCCATGAGGAGGTTCCCCCAGCTCTTCTGCTGGCCAGGCTGAGTTTGGAGCTGGCTGACACAACTGGCACTGAGGAGTTATGGCAACTGTTGGCACCTGAGGACCTGGCCCCCAGGCTGTTGCCATAGCTTCTGACACTTGACATCCCGATGTTGACACCACTGTTCTTGCACTCCGTCATGATTCTGGTGTTATTCTACCCCGGGTGCTCATTCCTACAAGGGCCGTACTTTCCTCTGGCTATTGCGGTACAGCTGGCACAGCAATGTGGCACAGTCCTGTGGGAGTGCTTCCTGCTTTATGGGAGACAGAAGCATGATGAGAAAGGCAGCAGCAGTACAAGGCATGGCTTTGTTTTCAAATGTTACCAGATAAGGGCCCTCAGGCAGACTGGCACCTCTCCAGGGGTGGGATTTTTGTAGACATCTGTGGATGCCAGCCTTGCCTCAGGAAGCAGCGCTGAGCTGTTGCACCACTGACCTCATTCCCTTCTGCGTTTACCTCATTCTCTTCTGCTGGAGGAAGACAGCTCTTTATACGAATAACATCTATCTGCCTGATGAGAAAAAAGGACGTGGGTTTTGGGGACAGAAAACATTACAATTTCTTGGAGGGAGGAACCCCAGGGAGCATTTCACATTGTTCAGTGGGTTGGGTTACCTCCCATGAAGGCCTTCAATTATCTTTCCAAGTGACGCCCAGCGTTTCCTTCATCACCAAAGAGCTCTTCTGTTGCATCCCAGGTCCACATGCTGGGCTCTGGCTGCCCCCGAGAGCCCTTGGCATTTCTCACATGCTGGATGCTAGCAGTTGTTCCTGCTGCCTTGGAGGCAGAAATACTAATTCAGAGATTAGTATCTGGAACTGACCAGGGCCAGACAATGCTTCCAGTGGCTTCTTTGCCTGTCTTTTCCTCCCCACCCCTTCCCCCATTGTGTTTTTCTCCCTTTCTTTTCCAGCTCTATACAATTCCCCACTGGGCAGGGCCCTGGTGTCTCTCCGCCCCAGAGAAACTTGGACCAGAGGCAATGCAAGGACAAGCCGTGTGAATTTTCTTTCTGTGGGGATCCTCCCTCTTCTCCAACCCATTCCCTCAAGGATCACTCAAACAAGAAGACAGGGTTGGTGCAACACCCCTTGGAGTCTCTGAAGGGACAAGGCATTCTCCGAGCTGGCGCCAAGGACTTGGAGACCAGATGCAGATGTGGCTTTGCCAGTGAGAGGGGCATGGGAGGAGAGCTGATGGAGTGACAGACCAGTCTCTCTCTCATTAGCACCATCTGGAGCCATGGGATGTCCCCTGGCAGGCAGTGCAGTCACAAAGCTGTGCAGCTGTTTCGATGGGGACAGGGTTTACCTCCGAGCAGGCACACTGCTTCTCCAATGGTAGCACAGCAGGACCAGTGTGTCATGGGGACAGCAGGAAGGGGGAAGGAAAAGGTGGCCTGGTAGTCAGGGCACTGCCAGGGTCTTGGAAAGAGGATCTTGTCTCTTTAATCCCACCACCTCTTAGATAAACAAAGAGCAATATGCAAAAATAATATCATCTCTTCAGGAAACCACCTACTTTCATGGTAATGTGTTACCCTCTACATGGGGCAAAGGACGTAAATGTGTCAATTGGATCACCCCATAGAGCACCGGGGAATTATCCAGACCCCAAAGTGAAGGGAACTGACTGCACACCACTGTGGTCCGTGTGTTTCCCTGTGGTGTCCTACTGCTGACTCTGCCTCTGATGGTTTAGCCTCAGAGAAGATTTACACTAGAGGACAGTGCCTGTCACCCTTTTGCCCCCAGCAGTCCTCCCCAGCTGAAGCTGCAGAAAAAAGGATGGCCTCAGCTCCTCACCCATGATGGCACCCGTGAATGGGACTGTCCCACCCCAAGGGTATTTCCAACAGGGAACGAAGAACCGTATCTCTGCAAACAAATCAAACCCCACCTGCAGCACTTGCAATCAGCTGTCATTGGGACTTTGCATTATTTTTGATCTCAACACTTTAAGCCTCGTGTCTCAGCTAATTTTATATCCACCATAAAGTCCAGCTATCCAAGCCACATCCCACTAGGCTGCCTACAAGCACACTGTGGGAGACCATGCCAAGTGCCTTACCAAAGGCAAAGTCGGTGACACCCACTTTTCTCCCCTTGGGCACAGAGCCAGTCATCTCAACAAAGAATACCATCAGGCTGGTCAGGCACAATTTGCCCTCGGTAACTCTACGCTAACTGCTAATCACCTTCGTAAGTCAACAACCTACTCACAGGCTTCCAGTCCCTTAGAAAAAGTTGACACCTACACCTCTCCCAAAACCAGACTTTTTGAAAGCTAACAGCTTGTCACTTTGTCAGATTACTTGACACAGATGACCAGAAAGGATGAAGTAGAAATGGAACCATGTATTATAGGTTTATTAGGGAAAAAAGTTATACTTCAAGGCCATATATTTGGCACTGTCCTGAAGCAAAAGTATGTGAGAACAATTTAAATGTTAAAACCAAAATCACCATGAAAAATAAAATGCTCTTTTAATCACCTTAGTTCCCTTTTTTTTTTGTCCCCATACAATTTACAATAATAACTACAGGAAGCAACTGAAAAGGTGTTAGACCTACACTACATGTAAGCTGGAATGAGAATGAGAGACCGGATCTGTCCCCCCAGGTATGGTCCTACTCTCCCAGGCTGTCAGAATGGTAAAGTCTTATTAACATGAGCAAAGGCTGTTGAGATGTCACCATGAAACAGTAAGACCATGAAAGTTACTGAGTAAACCATTAACGCTAGATTGCCCAGAAGGACTACTTAAACCCTATGTTATTGCAAGCTTCCAAATGCCTGCCAAAAAATCATCATTATACCTTTCACCCATGTCAGCTTTTGCTTTCTGACCTGAATGGAAGAGATTTTGGTAGTATTTTAAATTAACTGTATCCCAATTTGTCCCCAGGACAGATTGAAGTCAAAGGAGTTTCCTACTAGTTGACTCTTGTACTGGTAGCTTGGGCTTTTTTTTGTAGGGCAAATAAGTTAAAAGCAGTTTCTAATTTGCAGGTTACTCATCCCATGCCTCCACAATGAAGTGAAAGATACTAACAAGGAATAAATGACATACCAAATAAGATGATTTAAGAAAAATTGCACTTAGGTTTTCAGCAGTAAAGGACAGAAAGTCTAACTCATGCTGATAAACTGCTGAATATGTTTTTGCTGGAATATGGGGCCTGGATAGAGGGCTAGATTCCCTTTGAACATCCAGGCCAAATGCTGCCAAGGAAGTGGGACACAGGTCTTTGATCAGTAATTGAAATGTTACACCAACAATACTCACAAGAAGAATACGGCTCTTTCCTTGGTTAATATATTGTGCATAGCAATATCTCAAAGAATTAACAGCACCTTTTACATAAAAATTCCAAACATATTTATCTAGTGAACAAGAAATCTCAGCATCTCTAAGCAGTACTCCCGCAGATGTACAGTACTGTATTTATATAGATACAGATATAGATATCTCAAAGTGAATTTACACTGTGACCTGGCGATTAGTCCAGCAGTGGGCAAACCCACAGCGTAAGTCTTCAGGAGAATATATTGCCTTTGGTGGGCAGCCGGCTATGTGCCACAATTGCATAGGGGGACCCCGGTGGGCAGCAAAGGACAGTTTAGCATCCCATTAAGCAAGCACAGCATGCTTATGTCATTCCTGCGAGATATAAGAAACTTCCAAATTTTCGTGGCTAATACAGTTCTAGTTTTCACAGGTCGTGCACATGGCAACCACCTCTCCGTGCCTTAAAGACCCAGAGGAGGAAGGTGGGACACCAAACTTAGATCCTGTCCCTGCTTCCAAGCAGAAATCAAGCAGCACCACAGGTTTAGGCTGGTAAAGTGGGGACCATGCTTGGCTTCACTGGGGGCTTCTTGAGCAACTGGTCTTCACTGGTTTGCCTCATTTCTCTATTTTTTTTTTGTCTTTTCTGAATCAGTTGCTCACAGTCCTCTGGTAGAAATCATTAGAAAAGCATGGTCTGCCTAAGACAGGAAAGCAGACTGCTACCATTTCCCTGGGATAGGCACACCACACTCATACCAGCCCACGTAGTAGTAGGGTGTTGTGTATCCAATGCGTCCAAATGATACAGGCTCCTGGCGGTACTGGCGGTAATACCCTGTTGGGAGAAAATCGTCCCATTGCATTTCAGAACAAAGACACAGTAATTTAACAAAAGTTACAGACACAGCAAGAGCCAATCCCACAGCCCAGATGAAAACTTAGAAGCTGTCTGGTAAGGAGTTCTGTCAAAAGGGTAATTGCTAGCCCTGGTATTTGCTTTAGATCTTTCTTGAATGATTTAACTCTGGTCCTTTATATTTCTTGTAGTTTTGATAGATTTTACTGTCCAAAATCTCTCGAACTATTGTGTAATGCTGTGGTCTGCCAAAGTGCTTCTGCATTTCACTCCAAGAAGTGCCTATATTTCAGCTGTGTTTATGAAGCTTACAAGTCGATTTAAATATACAAAGGACTCTGGGGCAAAAAATACCATCAAATCATATTATCTCATAGGGCTCAAGAGACTATCAACAAAACATCGTCTTTTCACTAAACAAAAAGGTATCATTCCAGGCACTAAGTATGGAGTTAAGTCTTTTTCCCGTTTTCTTCATCTGCAGAAAGAATGTGACTGCTTAAAGCATTAGAAGAGGTGCAGCATTCTTCTCCACATAGCTCGTGCACTGGAACATCTGAAGCACTCATGTCTTGTGCCAATAATACAATTTCTGTGTGCTCTCTATCTCTGTCTCCTAGACCTAGTAATACACATCTGGATTAATCATCCCTCTTTTGAACTAAGAAATCCAGTACTTCCCAGTGACATAAATATCAGTGACTATCTCAGTTTCTTCCTGGTTACGCCACCATGAAAAGAGTATCAACAAAAAGCTTAATATGGAAACCATTAATGCCGACTGAATAATTTAAATCAATTGACTTATTGAAAAGATTGGCTGGCTTTCATCACTGGGTTCATTTTGTGAAGCAAGTCGTCACCCTCTTGGCTATGTAAACTGAGCAGTTTACTCCAAGGAATGCCTTCAAGGTAAGAATTTTCACTCGGAGGGAGATATCTACCAGGCCAGTCCTGCAGTCCAACCTTAAATCCCTAGACATACTCCTGTGTGTTTGGTACTGAATGAACTGGTCGGAAATCATTTGCAAAAGGTGTATTTGCAAAGAGGCAGCCGGTCCTTCCTGGCATGTGGAAGAGTTTGCACCTCTATTCAGTGAGGCAGTTCTCATGATTGGCAGAAAGGTTTTACAGACCTATGCAATTTTTTTCTTTCTGTTTTTGCATTTTGTTTCTGCATTATATTCCCCTGTGTCTGTCTGTCTGTCCCTGTCAACACCCACAGGTCCCTCTGGGATGTTCATAACCTGCTCAGCCAGGCCCGAGTACAAGACTATCTCACTACCTACTGCATCAGCAGGACTCCTCAGGGAGCTGCCAGCAGCTGCGGACAAAGAGCTCCACTCTGTGCCTTGCTCCCTACCCCTTAAACCTACAGACGGGATGACAAGCACCTGGCCAGCACCCCATTCCCGCATTGCCATACCTCGGATGGTGGGCAGGGCTTCAACGTACGACTGAGGTCCCGTTCTTCCATCTAGGTGTGAATCCACAAACTGGCAGTGGTCCTCACCCCTTCCCCAGCTATCCCCAATGCTGTAGAAGGTGTCTGAAGGGTAATACAGACAGATTATTTGACTCGGAACTATTTTTGTTTGCCATGCTCTTTACCACCAGGAAAACAGGTGTGAGAGAAAGCAGAAGTCCTACTGTGACAAACACAGTATTACCAATGAACAAACTGGCTGAAAAGAGGGAGAATGCTACCTTTGCACTATTGAAGGAGAAATTATGGAGAAGAGAAATGGTTTATGCCCAGTAAGGAATGTTTCCCATTTTGCAAGCCCTAGAATCATATCATAGAAGGGTTTGGGTTGGAAGGGACCTTAAAGACCACCGAGTTCCAACCCCCCTGCCCATGGACACCATCCACTAGACCAGGTTGCTCAAAGTCCCACCCAGCCTTTCGTAGGGGAGGAGGGGGTGGAGCAGAATTTTATTCTCACTGTACAAAGCCCATTGCTTTCTCAGGATACAGAAACACATAGGCTTTTCAAGGGAACCTTCCTCCCATCCCTTTTCTAGAGAGCTCTGCTTGAAAGCCAATGCCAGGGTGTGAGCCTGACGCAAAAGCAGTGCAGCTCAGCTATCACATCGGACCTTCTGGAGAGAAGGATGCCCAGACAGCCATCACACAATTCCTTCACAGACAAGGTAAAGAAAGTGAGAAGATGGGGATGGCAAGTAATCATATATCAAGAAACTAATCTTGGTGCCTACCTTTCAGGTCATCGCTGAGGTAAATCTTGTACCGTAAGGAGTTGCAAAGAACCACTCCTACAAACTTGCGGTACCAGGTTCGTTTCACGTACTGCTTGCCACTGCAGTCTGAATAGGTGGGGTCGTATTTAAAAGTGAAGGGGATCCAGATAGGCTCGCCACCTTGGAGAGAAAAACGTTCAACATAAAAGACAGACTTCAGCATTTCAGTCTAGTTTTGCTTAGGGTAGAATCTGATACTATGTTTTACTATGTTTTAATGTAAATCACATTACAAGTGATGCTGCAGCAGATTAATGCATGACTTCTCTGTATCCAGAAATACTACTTCAAGAACTATTATTATTAAAAAGAAAAAATAAAAGCAAGAGACTTGATTAAATACCTTCTAGGCAGTAGACACTAATAACTGTTAAAATTATTTAAAGCAATGATTTCATGTAGTGGACCAAAGTTTTAAGTAAACAAATAGTCTCACTGTTTCTAGTATGACATCTTCTCTACCTAGTGATATCAGGTTATTTTCTAAATAGAGCCTTGTCTTAGGTCTGACAGTGACACAGTCTAAATACAATCACTTGCATTTTAATACTAAGTACAAAACTTAGTCCTTTTTCTAAAAAACAGATGTTAAAAATTCTGCAGTGAATGACAGCCTATGATGTGAATTAAAGTCTGTTCTTACTATTTGTTAAAAAGATCAAATCAGAAATGTACTTTTCTGTCTTGTTTTCCCACATTACATGAAAACAGATGAGGTTCCAATAACAGACAAGCAAGACCTTTCCTAGGGAACTCTGTCCAGAGCACTGCTGCACAGGAGACTGCTTAACTGTCTCGCAAAAAAATAAATATTCCTACTGGCTTGCCTAAGGGTTTGCTTTATGCTAACCAACACAATATAACTTCTTTTGCTGTTGTAGTGATGTATGTATAATTATACAAAAACCTTCCAATGTGCTAACTGGTATCTTTCTCTCTAGCTACGGCACAAAACCCTGGGTTTACTGTGCCATTTTGAGGTGGTTTACAAGTTAGATTGAAAGTATTTTCTGTTAGTCATTCTTTCTTCCCCTCATTAGGCACATGGCCCAAATCCTGCAAACACTTGCATTCGAGCAGCAATCACTGATCAGGAATCCTCAAAACTCCAGCGCTATGGACACAAACGTGACTGGACTGACTGACTGACTGACAATTAGTCACACAGTGAAAGGATTTCAGGGTTTTGGCCACAGCTTTCTCTTTAGAATAAAGCAATGGACTACTTCTTGAATGTAGTTTTATTGCTGTGAATAGTCTGCTTTTGTCCATCACTTTTGCCTACCTCCAAAAATCCTGAAGGATAGACTTAGCATGCCCTGCAAGAGCTGCGCTGGGTGTTCAGAAGCTCTTCATTTCCACAGGTTCCCAGAGCTTTGCCACCTCGTTTTGGTCTATCTTACCTCTATACAAGAATATTGTCTCTTTGTCCAGTCAAAGCAGAACTACAAGGGCAAAAGCCATCACCCTCCAAAACCTCTTTTCCCTGAACAGACCCACAGATAACAGACAGCAAAAAAAATGGAAGGTGCTGCCCTCCATGGCCTCCCACACCAACTGCCAGAAAAACAGCATGCTTGTGCTGTCCAGTATGTGTGCATCACCAGACATGTCTGAGATGACATGGAAAAAACAGACTAACAAGCGTAATAAAACACAGAAGGGAAGAAGACACTGGACATTGTTTTCATGAACAATGTAGTCAAAAAGCCCCAAAACTAACCATCTGAACTGCTTAGGAAAGCTGACAGGGTGTAATGACCATGAGGTCTTTTCTCCTGCTTCTCTCCCAAGAGCACACGCTGCCAATGTACATGTCAACAAGGTTGGTCCCAGCACCATAAAATCAGCTCTCCTGTTTAGGGGCTGAACTGGCTTATTGCAAAGTCAGTGGGCTTGGAAACGCTAAGCAAGCTCAGCAGCTTCCTGGCATACCCCTGTCATTCAGGTCAGCCACAGATCCTTGACATTTTGTCTTATAAGGGCATGACGATCAGTATAGATGAGGCTAACAACTAGAGACAGAAAAAACCGATCCCAATACCCAAGCTATGCTCACGTAACTCAGGAACACAGATACAGAAGCAATATAGTTTAGCACTTTAGTAATAAGGAATTAAAGCTGTTGTACCAGGCAAAAGTTGGGCCAGAATCAAGTGCTTAATCTAACATACCTTTAAAAGGTTTCTTTTCAAAAACCAGAATAAGGAATCCAAGATAGAAAACATTTTTTGAATTAGCACAATGAATATCTGTTCTTGCTTAAATCTGTAACTTGAACTGCCTGTTAATATGCTTCAAATACCTATGCTGTAACTGTTTTGCACAGGTTTTATGCACTTCATGAAACAGCAAACTAAGACTTACCAGGTGGTCTGACAATGAGGAGGGGATTGTCTAAAGGAATGAAACAAATAAAAAAATTAATATTTTGTTCTAAACCTTGCTTTATAATATGAAAGACACAGTGTCACTCAAGAAAATGTCAGTTACAGAGTAACTACCTTTAGCTACATTATGAATGTGGGATTTACATGTCCTGTCAATTGGCAGAGCTAAAGTGTTTGTTATTCCACTGTTTTTCTCCATTCATGCATCTTGCCACAGACTTGTATATTTATTCTCATACTGTAAAAAAAACCTATTGAGAATAATACCAAAATTGAAAGCCAGCTTTGAAACAGATTTCCTCCTCTCAGAAGGTCCTCAGAGCAGGAGGACAGTTTCACTGTAGGCTTCTGCATATATAGTGTAAGTTATACCTGCAGGACTAACTTCCAAAGGGAAATGTAACCTACTTCTTGTAGTCAAATCTTGGTCTCAATCCATCAGGTTTAGTACAGGCTTTTAGTGGTATTCGTAACATGTGAAATTTATCATTTTATCTCTTTTTGTCATAGTGACAGTATTTTTGCAGAAGTCCCTAGGCAGTGAAGAGTGCACAGTCCACTACCTCAGGAGCTTCTGCACACTTGAGATACTTTCTTTTTGAGACAAGGAAGGATGCAATAGGTGTGGAGTAAGGATAGCAAAGCAACATGACCTAATGCATTAGTTTGTCCATATTCATGACGTTACAGTTTCTGTCATCTCTCAACCAGCCCTTATTGTGCATAAAATACCTGAAGAAAAGCACGGTGCTTGTCTACCGATGGGGAAGAAAAATTCCAGGGAGTTTTTATAATTTGATGAACGAGAACAACAGTTTTCTGTTCTTTTCATTGGGTTACCAAGGGTAAGATTGAACATTTTCAATAAATTGCTTGAACCTATGACGGCATTCTTTACTAAATATTCTCATCAGCTCAAATCTTTCAATTGTGCTAGAAAACCTCCTGAACAAACAATTTCTGTCTCTTCTGACCTACTCCATCACTGTAACTATACCATCTGGCTTTAGATCTAGCAACTGCTTTTGTACTTGTGCCAGCTGGAAAGCCACCTTTGGCCACATAACTAACAGAAGATCAGTGCCGCAAATACAACTTTAAATTTGGTGGATTTAACCTGTTAAATAAAGCTCACAAGGTAGCTGATTTTGGATAGAAAAATGAGGCATTCAGGCCCATATGCTGGCAGCCAGCTAATCAGCAAAACTCCCTGCAAGATACAGTGTGTTTTTCCAGTGTCAAACATTATGCTTGGATTTATATTTGAGGCTCTTACACCTTTAAAAAATATCTGAATGTGTTATGCAGGACCATTATCGTGCATCTTTGTCTCCCATCTATGCAGACTTATTTCCACGGTCCTTAATGGAGCTTCAGAAGCGAGCACTGCAAGATGAAGTCAAATGAGCAAAGGCAGAGTCTGCGTAAACCCCGTGTTGTCGGAAGGGCAACGTTTGCAAGAGACAACAGACCTTTTGCTCAAGTATATCTTGACTGAATAATTTGCATTTTGTTGTTCAGTGGAGTCATTGACTTCTGGCTCAATGGAAGAGGAAGAAATGGGTAAATATAGCTTATTTAACATACTATTTTTAGAAGAGGGTGTTGCTCTTGAACACACTATTAGCCCTGTGAAAGAGCAGCATGCCTTGTCGGAAAAAAGAAGAGAACTTTGCTCGTCTGATGGAACAATTATTTCCTATATTTCTTCCAGAGACAACCACTTCCAACTGCTCATCTGTTCACAGTTAGGAAGCTAATTCACTAAATGTTTGGTCAATCTATCAAAGTCATTAAACTTCCCATTGCTTCTGTATTGTTGAACATTAGTTATCTTTTGTATTTTAAATTCATCTTCCTGTGCCCCTGAAGCTCACTTTAATGTCACTTATATTTTCAGAGTGGCATTAGGAGTGCATATTATTTTCCTACCTTTACTGAAAACAAATAATTAACTAAAAAAAAGCAATCTCAAAAGCAGCAAGTTCAGGATAATCATCATTATTACCGTGCTGGTTTCAGTCACTGCCCTGACACATCTGTTATCAGGAATTCAGTTTTGAGTTGCAAATAAAAAGGAAAGCATACCAGATTCTGTGATAAACGAGACTGAAGAGCTAACAGGGCCATAACCAAAGGGATTCTTTGCTTGGACTTTAAAATAATACCTGAAACAAAAAGAGAGGGAAAATAAGATTTAAACACTGATTCCACTGCAATGGCTAAATTATAAATAACACTAAAACAGGGTGAGAATCAAGCCAGTAGAATTCCACTGAGTTCAGGTGTCCTTTGCATTAAATGGAGTTGGATATTCAGCTGGTTGACAAATTTCTCCTTTTTGCAACTGCTCACATGCATGTTTTTGGATCATTTATTTTTATCACTCCCCTTCCTAAAACCACACACAACGACATCCAATTTATATGGAACAACAGTTAGCAATAAACTAAAAGAAAACATTGCAAGGAAATCAAATTCTGATCTCAGGCACAGTTTTAAACCAGACTAACTCCTGCAAAAGCAGTGGTGTGAACTGCAAACTAAAATGAGATCAGATTTAAGAGAGATCAGAAGCTAGGCTTTTGACCTTTCTGTAAAAACTCTAGCAGCATTAAGATCGCAATACTTGAGTAATATGAGATAGTTTCACATGGTGCCTTATGGATTCCCCAAAGTATTTAAATCACATGCTTAACTCAAAGCACATGACCTGCCACTAGAACTCCATTCTTTGCTCAACAGAAGCAAAGTTATTCTCACTCTTAGAGAAGAATATGTGTAAGCACAGTTTCTCGATCCATATAGAATGATTTTTATTTGATGTCTATCCTGACATTTTCCCCAAGATTAATGTTTTTTTTTTTCTTTGCATCCAGTCCAGTGGAAACCAATTAGAATGGAAGATTACTGTAAAACATTCCAGCACAGCATTTTTAAAGTGTCTGAGTTTAGGTTTTCCTTTCTTGCCTGCTTGCTTGATTTCATTCTTGTAAAGAAATTAATTTTAAAATGACCACACCTCTGCAATACTCACACAGCATTTGGATCTTGATTTTAGCCTCTCATCTAAAAGCAGATGTCTCCAAGAGTTCCCTATGTGACCCACGGAACAGGGCGAGCGCTTACTCGCGGGGACAGGTGCCACCGAGCACAGAATTACCTCCCGTGGCAGTGTCTCATCCGCGTGCCAAGGCTGGTGCTACTGGTGGTCCCATTAAAAACATCAGGCTGCTCCTGATGGCAAAGCTCTCCCTATCCTGCACAGAAGCCTGCCAGAGCTGCTCCGCTGGCACAGCCCATGCTGGGCTGGGACAGCAAAGGCAGCCTGCCCTCCCCTGCAAGCTACTGCCATGGGAGATGCTCATGCTTTGCAGCCTACAAGGCAGCAGGAAAATCCAACACGATCCTGTTGCAGGAGATTTGCTATTTTCAGTCTGACATTCAATTTTTACTGTGTGCATATTCCTGTACTGTAAGATGTGTCTGCTCATGAAGGACTCGGCTACAGAGCAGGGCCTGGAGGTCACTTCTGAGAGGAACCTCTCTGGCCTAAGCACCAGCTAAGCACATACAAAACTATTCAGACCAATGAACCAGAGGGGACGGGGTTGAATCAGCTCTTTGGCAAAGGTACATCTCTTTTTCATTAAAAAGAATGCCTTTTTTCATACGAAGTGAACTGCTTTGCCACAAAAGCAAACTGATCCCTATGAACAGGCTGAAAATGTGCAAATAACATCCACTTCAGCAGAAGGGTGGCAGCCATGGGAACACATGGCTCTGGCATGAAGCAAGCCAGTCATCTCCTGAGTACGTGCCAGTGCATCTTCTTGTTCACTTCCTTAAAACCAGAGGTGGGTCCTCTAGGTAAGATCAATGTGGAAGCTACAGGAGTTGAAATACTCTGGGCTTCATCCGTGGCACGAGCAGTATGTTGTATCTGTGCCAGACCTGGCACACATGCATGGTCATATGCTCTCCAGGACACGTTCCCACCCCTGCACGGAGGACGTGCCCCTGTCCCTGCTGTGTCCCACAGCTGATGCCAGAAACCAGCTCCACTCCTGCTTTCTGCAGTTTGCCTGTATTTAATGACTATATGATGCTCGTAAAGGATACTCAGCTTTCTTTTAAGACACATACTATGGCAAAAAGAAACCACATTAAGCTGTGAAATTTAGAAGGCTGTGTCTTTTGCTCATTCCTAGCACAATCCTCTTGCTGGCAGAAATATTTGCCAGTGGTTTTAACTATTGGCCTTGATTTCTTGACCGCAGCTGGTGAGTCTCCAGCATGGCTGGAGAAAGAGGAGAGGGGAGGCAAAAAGCCTCCCATGTGCTCCTCTGTTTCTGGCCACCTAAGCAGAGCATGGCAACCTGAGCAACGCTTTAATCCTCTGTGTTGCCAGTGCTCTCACAGGACACCTGCATCTATCCACACCTCCTTCACCCACTTCTCCGTCTGGACTAGGGCATGGGCCAGCGGCGCAAGGCTGACCACAGGGATGGGACACAGGGCTGTGATTCTTCATGCTGGCTCCGGAAACAGCTGCAATGCCAAGCCAGGCTGCACTGGCTTAGCCCAGCATTTGGTTTAACTGCTTCAGAAAAGCAGGAGAAAAATGTTTTCCAGCCCACATCTTTTCTGTAATGCTTCAAAGCATAGTGAAAACATCTGCATGGAGCCTGACTTCCTGCTGCTGCCAAAGAGGTATAAGTAGATACCACCTTTGCAACACGGTGGCACCTTCTGAGCACTTGGTGCGTGTGTATTCACAGCATTCCCATGAGATATATAGGTGCAGTGATCCACATCTGAAACAGGAGATGGCAGCCCAAAAACGTCGTGCTCAAAACTCATCTATTTAAGTGGGGAACGACACGCAGTTTTGCATCTGATGGGTAACGCAGGAACAGATCACCTACGCAGGCAGGGCAACCGGGCATTCAGATGTCCTGTTACGTACGCAAAAGCCCGCCTGGGACACGTGATTGTTTCAGTTGCCTGCCTGACGTTCTGGAAAAAACAGTGATGAAGTTATGAGTACGTTTTTCTTCGCTAAATTGGAAAATTAGTTCCTAAGCCTTTATATATACAAGAAGTCTGTAGTTGTGCCAGAAAGAGAGCCGGGTCTCATGACTTGCTGACTTGTGATTTAAACATAGACAATGTTGTGACTGCTGCATTAAGAATGTCAATAAAATAATGTAGTCAGGATATATTTCTTTCTCAGACACTGCAAATAAAAAATAAATTGCCAAAGCCTTTTTAGGTCCAGGCATCTGACATTTTCATTAGTCAGAACCCTTCAGCTGATGAATTTGCCAGGACATCTCAAATCAGTATAACTCAAGTGTTCTGTATCACATAAATACATGAACAAAATTTGTAATACATAAGTTGACTGTGCTTTGATTACACTTTGCTTGGGCAGAATTGCAATGAATTGTTACCAATAGGCACAGAAGAATCACAACTGCAACAGATGCAATACTGTTCATCGTTCATTTTCAATACAGTCAAAAGAAAAGCATTTCCTCCTAAGAATAAACCTCCTTTGAGATTTTATACACCATTTCTACTGACATGTCAAGGAAGGACATAGTGAACTGTAATGGGGCAATGAATATGTAATATTTTTATTCATTTAGACGCTATGACTAATCATATCACCATACTTGTCTCTTTCAGTAAAATGATTTTATGACTTAATTGAAGATGTCTCACTTCTGCTGGAATTAAATAGCTGGCACTCGCAGCTACAAAGTGAGATAATCGCTCAGCGCACTGATTAGGGAAGCAGCTGCTTTTGAAAAAATTAGTTAGCTGTACAATCCTTTTCTCA
>NW_010267026.1:32126-34284 GCF_000690775.1 Eurypyga helias | reverse complement strand
CCCCCCAGCCCTGCGCTCTGTCCAGCAGCAGGCTGAGATGGCGGGATGCCAGCGGGTGCACAGCAGCACCCTCCCCGCCGGCTGCAGGTGGCAGGGATGGAGCCCATCCCCGTGACCCCATACCAACCACGGGGATGTTGGGATGGGTGCTGCCAGACCTCCTCCGTCATCGCTGGGTGAGCATGAGGGTGGACGCACAGGAGGTACACACTGGTGTCTGGGAGGGACAGCCACAGGCTGCCCGGGAAGGGGAGCGGACAAGCCATCATGACAGCACCCCACAGACCTACCACCCAGCAGAATCGGTGGAAGAGGGGAAAAAGAGGCCAGGAGAGGGTCAGGAAGGACAGGTAGGTTTCCTCCCACTAGCGCGTGGAGAGGGCAGCAGGGGCTGAAACCCTCCTCCAACTGCACCATTCCTCCAGAAGCAAAACAGGTAAGTCAGCTGCCTGCAGGTTCTCAGGCTAGTGCAAAGTGTCTGACTTCATCAAACACGGCCCAGCACTACATCCGTCACGAATATTTACAGCAAGTACTATAAGGCCCTAGAGCAGAGCTGGAAGAGGAGCTTCCTACCCAGCTTGGAGTGAGGTAGGTATGTGCCACACAGGTCTGTACCCTGCACAGGACAAGGGCTTCACTGACAACTTGCCTCTTCTGTGCTGCTCTGGAGATGCACAGCAGCCAGCTGTGGCTGACGCTGCTTGTTGGACATACTGCGGCTTTGCTTTAATGGAGATACAGAAAGGGAACAGAAATTTTCGGTGCATCTGGCCCCCAGAGCCAGAAGATGCAGACTCTGTTTGCAGTTGTGAGCCCTGAATAAATGTTTGAGAGCCTCCTATCAAATGTTCTGTAAAACACTGGAATTGGTGGGATCAAAACGTTCCTGGAGGGAACAAAAAACAAATGGAGTAGGAAGAAGATTTGAGGAGAGACAGAGATATGGTGGTAAAGGACAGTGTTTTAAATCATGAGACTATCTAGCCACTCCCATCAGGCACTGACACAGCTTTCCGGCAAAAAGGCAGGAAAAACCCTAACCATGCTCAAGGAGATTGAAATGTTTATGATGAGGATTATAATGTTTGTGACTTCAGGAGATGGGATTTAGTGGTTAGGCGGATGCTGTCCAGCCCTTTGCATCAGTCTGCTGTGATGGCTGAGTGTTAACGTTAGGGAAGGGACATTGTCAAGACTTCTGTTTTAAGATTTAATAACATTTAAAGTAATTTCAGCGTTTACATTCACATGCCACAAGGAAGCAGCTCCTGTGCCCACTGAAGCTGACCAGAGTTTTGCTAATGGAAAAACTTCCACTTCTCAAATGGAGGTTAGATCAGGTCTCAGAAAAAAACTTATGACATGGGTTAAACACAGACTTCTGATTTGTTTGTAAAACCTAAACACCAGGCAGATATTTTCCAGGATATGTTGACAGCTTCAAATCTTCTCTGGTGCTGGTTTCTCCCAAGGTGGAAACCCATTTCTGATATGCTGTGCACGCTGCAAGATTGCCTCTCATGGGACATCCAGCAGTCAACAGCATTGGCATACCGTAAATCTTAATCAAAGACTTCTCACAAAATGCACTAACAACGCAAACACAACTAGACTAACTTCAGATTTCACGCCATATTTTCTTAGTTAGGCATGGGGTCTTTTCCCAGTGGTTAGGGAGTTATTTTTAAGACAAAAAAATAAGCAATATATTCAGTCTGTGGATTTGGAGAATGTAAATGAGGTTGGCCGATACACACAATTTCTCTGTTGTAAAGAACCCTCCTTCTCCACCACAGACCCCACATGAAGCCTTTATTGCCTCCACAGAGCGTACAACAGAAGCCAATGAATTATACCATTCTTCACTAAAATGCTGGGGAAATAATATGCTTAAAACAAACAGTGCCTGCTTCAAAATCCCTACTTTGAAATAGAATCTTAATATTTGACATAGGAGTTACTAGAAATCATGGAAATGCATGAAGCTATAACCTTGTTGTTCCTACAAAATTCCATTCAAACACAGCCAAGTTGCGACCTTCTGAAGCCTGGAGTTAATGTATGTCTCAGCAGATGTATCACAGACTGGCACCTCCAGTCCCACCAATTCCCCTGCACCGAGCATGGCCAGGACAGAGGCTGCAGAGCCCCTGAG
>NW_010267026.1:0-32113 GCF_000690775.1 Eurypyga helias | reverse complement strand
GCTCTTTTGGATGACTTGGAGCCCTTGGGATGTTGGGTACGAGAAGCAGAGAGCTATGGCTGGCCTTCAACACTGTCCTTGGGGCAGCAGGAGAGCGAGACTGGAATGAAAGACAGTGAAGAGTTGAGGAGCTGTGGCTGGAAGGTGGAAAGGGCAGAGAAAAGGAGTAAAACCAGTTGTTCTCTGGGTACCCAGTTGCCTGGGCTGGAAGACAGGGATGGGGAGAAGAATGAAGCTCACATAATCCAACGGGAAATAGTGACCTGCTACACCACTTAGAAACACACAAGTCTATGGGGCAAGATGAGATCCACCCAAGAGTACTGAGGGAGCTGACAGAAATGCTCACCAAGCACTTCCCACCATCTATCAGCAGTCCTGGCTAACTGGGGAGGTCCCAGTTGACTGGAGGTTAGCCAGTGTGATGCCCATCTACAAGAAGGGCTGGAAGGAGGATCCGGGGTACTACAGGCCTATCAGTCTGACCTCAGTGCCAGGGAAGGTTATGGAGCAGATCATCTTGAGTGCCATCATGTGGCACGTACAGGACAACCAGGTGATCAGGCCCAGTCAGCATGAGTTTATGAAAGGCAAGTCCTGCTTGACTAACCTGATCTCCTTCTGTGACGAGGTTGCCTGCTTAGTGGATGAGGGAAGGGCTGTGAATGTTGTCTACCTAGATGTAGTAAAATCTCCGACGCTTTTTCCCACAGCATTCTCCTGGAGAAACTGGCTGCTCGTGGATTGGATGGGGACACTCTTCACTGGGTAAAAACCTGTCTGGATGGCTGGGCCCAAAGAGTGGTGGTGAATGGAGTTAAATCCAGTTGGCGGCTGGTCACAAGTGGTGTTCCCCAGGGCTCAGTACTGGGGCCAGTTCTGTTTAATATCTTTATCAATGATCTGGACAAGGGGACTGAGTGCATCCTCAGTAAGTTGCAGATGACACCAAGTTGGGTGGGAGTGTTGATCTGCCTGAAGGTAGGAAATGCTTACAGAGGGATCCGGACAGGCTGGATTGATGGGCCAAGGCCAGTTGTAGGAGGTTCAACACGGCTGAGCACTGAGTCCTACACCTGGGTTACAACAATCCCATGCAATGCTACAGGCTTGGGACAAGTGGCTGGAAAGCAGCCTGGCAGAAAAGGATCTGGAGGTGTTTGTCAACAGCCAGAAGAATATAAGCCAGCAGTGTGCCCAGGTGGCCAAGAAGACCAATGACATCCTGGCTTGTATCAGAAACAGTGTGGCCAGAAGGATCAAGGCAGTGATTGTCCCTCTGTACATGGCACTGGTGAGGCTGCACCTCGAATCCTGTGTTCAGTTCTGGACCCCTCACTGCAAGAAAGACACTGAAGTGCTGGAGCGTGTCTAGATAAGGGCAATGGAGGTAGAGAAGGGACTAGGGCACAAGTCTTGTGAGGAGCAGCTGAGGAAACGGGGCGTGTTCAGCCTGGAGAAGAGAAGGCTCAGGGGAGATGTTATCGCTCCCTACAACTACCTGAAAGAAGGTTGTAGTGAGGTGAGTGTTGGTCTCTTCTCTGAGTAACAAGCAATAGCACAAGAGGAAATGGCCTCAAATCGTGCCGGGGAGCTTTAGACTGGATATTATGAAACATTTTTTCACTGAAAGGGTTGTCAGGCATTGGAACAGGCTGCTCAGGGAAGTGGTTGAGTCACCATCCCTGGAGGTATTTAAAAGACACGTAGATGTGGTGCTTAGGGACATGGTTTAGTGGTGGACTTGGCAGTGTTAGGTTAATGTTTGGACTTGATGATCTTAAAGGTCTTTTCCAACCTAAATGATTCTATGATTCTCAATCCTATGTGCTGTCCTAGGAGACGATGCTCTGATCCATAGCTCGTCAAGTGAGACATGCTAGTCCCAGCCCACAGTGCCAGTGCATATCCCACATTACCTAATACAGGAGCAACACCTGCCACCAGTGTCTAAGAGACTGTAGTGATCAGCACGTGAAGAGCAACCACCCAGCCCAAGGCAGCACCAAAAGTATTTCAGACTCAGAATTTGACAGAAAAGTATGAGACACTGAGCATCTGTCAAAAGAAGTAAATTTAACGTAGTCCATTTGTCACTGTTTACTTCCCACCCAACTCCCATGAGTTATTCCAATATCACACAAAGCATGCACTCTTGTTCTGCCGTTTCACTGCGATTTTTTGCAAGATAAAGATGTAAAGCTCCTGCCAAACTGAATTCTGAGCAACTGCCTTATATACCACCAAGCCGTTCTCTGTCAGCACAACTCACGTGAACAGACAGTGAAAACAGGCCAGAGAGTGGCATCTGTCCTCACCAGCCCTTATGTATCAAAACTTGGCCATACCAGTATGTGGGAATGGCCGTATCACATCACACCAAGGGTATACTTTAGTATATTCTGCCCCAAAAAAATTGATTCAGTCATGCATAAGACCAGAAAATGCATTTTTAAAGTAAGTTTTTCTCTGATACTGATATGTGTTTTTATATACACAAACATATGAATTACACAGAGTCATGTCCGGGGTTAATATGGTAAATGTATCATGTAAGTAGCTGTGTGGTCTATATAACAATTTGCTGTCGAACAGAAGGAGTAAAATCTAGGTCAGACATAAACATTTATACTAAGGCCAAGAAAAACAATTGACAGTTCTCAAAATTTGTTTTACGTCTCAAACACAACTGAAAAACAATGGATCAAATCCTTACCGTGTGTTGGGCTTCAGGTTCTCAATTGGCAAATGAGTAGTCCCTGCAGTCCTGGTCGACCACTTATTCTTTAAAAAGTCATCATAGGATGCACTGTAAACCAGATAGCCTGTAAATGAGAAAGACAAATAGTTATGAGGATTCTAAATAAATTTTAAATAAATTATATCTGAAGTTTTAGGTATGGTAGATTTTTGGGTTAAAAGGAGTGGAAGCATCTTTGAATTCAAAAGTGATTTGATGCCTAACTCTTCTGAAAAAAAACAGGCTAAAAGAATTCCCTGTTATTAGCCAATAATGATGGAGCATTACATCAGTGTACAGTACTCAGGTGCAAATACTGATTTAAAACACAGCAAAGACAAAAAGATGACAGAGTCAACCCATGCACTGTTTTAAGTTGTACACTGACTGTGCAGAATATAATTACAAATACGAAGGGGTTAGTTTTTTTAAAATGTTGTGCAAACTGTACTCAGTAAGGTACTGAATCAACAGCCTTGAAAATGAAACACTGTGTGACAGACACCGCATGGCCTGTTCAAGTGTCACCTTCCCCCTTCCCAACCGTTTGTGCTGCCCCAACAATTACCCCAAGAGAGTCAGCTCTGCCAGCTCCCACCCCTCTGCCACTGCCGTCAGCTGCAGATCTGGGCAAGGCTCCTCCAAAAGTGAACATTAGCACCAAAGCAGTGGCCTTTTCCAATGCTTAATTCAGACCTTTAGGGTCCAGTGACAAACAGGGGTTGATTAATTTCTAAAGTATTTTGGTTATTTATTTACACTAGTGTTTTTTTAGCAACTTTCAGGATTCATTCTTGAAGTCAGTTGGGTTTCTCTATGGCTCTCAAAAGGTCTAAAGACATTAAAGGAGATCTAGTTTAATACATTTGTTCAATATATTGCCCACCCCTGAATCTCACTTGTCAGACTGGTATTTGAGCAAAATTTCAGTAAAACAAGGTAACCATAGCCTGGGCCACAGACTCCACTGAAGATAATTAACTCTGATGTATTTTTTCCTATTGAAAAGAGGTGGACTAGAAGACCACCAAGCCAGAAGCCCCTCTACAGGCAGCCCACTCCAGTAGCCACGCTCACAGCTGGGCAGGACCCAGACTGGCTCCAGCCACACAGTCACCTTAGCTCAGAGCAGACTGAAGCTGAGTGTGGAAGATGCTCCAAAGGCAGGCTTGGGAGGTGCGTGTGGTGGAGCTGACGGTACTACCTGGAGGCAGAAGTGCTCAGGTGAGCAAAGTGCTATCACAGGTAGCATCCAGGTGAGAAGCAGCACCTGCAGAACTGCTGGCACAAAGACAGTGCCAAAATCTGAAATATCTGGACCAGCATGGGCTGGTCGGTCTGGCACTGAGGGTCAACAGAGGGATCTTCCTTGCTTCTCAGAAAGGAGCTTATCTCTCTCAGAGAACTGTAGAGGAGTGAGAACCTCATGAGCTGTTGGCTCAGTTTAAGGTAAAAATGTTCATTTAAGAAAACCTTCCCCTTCCCCATTCCATGCTGAGGAAAGAAACCCTCAGGAGAGTACCTGTTACCATGTCTCCTCGAGCAGGTTTGTCCCAGTCCACAATGACAAAGGAGTGACAGCCTTCGACTGCCACAACGGTGATGTTGTAAGGGGCTTTCAGGGGTCGCAGCTCTTTCTCTCTGAGGTCATTAGGGATGATTTCATCAAGGCTCTCCACTTGGAAGTGCTCCAGGGCCTCTGTCAAGGAGCAGGGGGCTGCTGGATCTTTATTGAGATACGTCACATAAGGAGCTGGAGGAGACAGGGAAGGGTGGTGTTCAGTTAGCAGTTTGTTGGTATGACAGAGTAGTGCAGAGGCTGGCAATTTCCTGAGAAGAAAAGTTTTGTGATGGATTTAAAAATTCCTCCCCTGCCAGCCCAGAGACAGTTCACTGCTGCCAAGAAAGCATGGCTCGCACTCAACTTCATTGATGAGCAGAGGGAATGGGATTCCAATATTTCGGTCTATGCCATACTCACAACTGTACCAAATTATGCAAAGACAGAATGATCAGAAGCAGAAGAGAGCAGTCTGAATACAGGACACTGCACACTACCCCTAGCTGCTCTGGAGGTGGGGTGGACATATCACCCAAACCTTCTGGCTTTTCACATGTGGGAACAGATCCCTGCCAGGGCCTTAGATCAATGTCTAAGACTTTACCAGGTCTTAGTGGTTGGTTCTTACACAAACATCCTGAAGCTGGAGTGAAACAACAGAGGGAACAAGAAGAGTAATTCCAAGGTGAGGTCCAACCAGGTTAAATGAAGGGATTATTGCTGTGGTCCCTGGGCACTAAAAGACCAGGAGTCCCCACTTCCCACGTGTGTGCTACCAACCTGTAACTTCTGTTTTTAAAAACTTTATACTGACCAGAGTTGCACTTCAGTTCAGGAAAAGATTAAACCATCTTTTTATTGCCTTAAAAGTCACTGTAACATTCAAAGTAAGGGCTATAAAGTTTGCTTTGGCAATGTTTATTCAGTTGCAATAATACAATTCATTGAAATGGTAATATTATTTCCCTTGTGCCTTGAAATGTTCATAAACCAACATTTCTTGGTTTATCTTATTGGATTTCATGCCCTAAGGGGATTTTTTCCAGATCTTGCAATGAAGTTAATTTTAGCCTCTCCAGCTAAATGAATCAAGAAGCACTGTCAGAGAGAGAGCTGAATAGAAACATCATGAAATTACTTGGACAGGGAAACTGAAGATGCACTGGAAAAACTCTTGGCATACATAAAAACAAATCTTTTACTCCAGCAGCAGAGCTCCACTCTAAGCCACGTGAAGCTTATGGATATTGGAAGGGAAGGCAAGACATGAGCCAAAGCTGACTCTCCATCCCCCAAACTCCCACCTGAAATACCAGGTGATCCAGCAGCTGACCTGACCTCTGTTCAAATGTCACAGGTTTGAAAAGGGCTACAGGGGGTCACCAGTCATGGGTGGAGGCTGGAATGCAGGGCCCTACTACCTCCAAGTCCCTGTGGTCTGGCCCCAGCTGCTTCTCTGACACAGAAGCCAAGCAGCTCTGAAGTCAGAGCTGCAACACCTACCTACACACTTGAACAGTGCCCCAGAGGAGGACTCACACCTATGTGGAGACTTGCATTGACTGAACTACTGCTGTGAACTTCAAATGAGGCAGTTGGGCTGAACTGAGCACCAGGGTAGGCACTCTTGCGCTCTTACTGACTTCAGCCAAAGTGTAGAACACTTGTAGAACACGTGTAGAATACACAGCAGATCACGTGCACTGGAAGAGTACAAAGATGTTTGCACTGCTTCAACCAAATCGGTGTGGGACCACATGTAGACACACAAGTGTCAAAGCAATGAACAAAGTACTCCCGTTTGGGTTACCCGCTGGCAGTCCTTACAGGACCCACACACCAGTCTGTTGGACATATCTGCACAACGGTCTCAGCTTAAGGGCTGACCTTGCTAGAACAAGAACTCTTTGCAGCCCAAGCAATAAGCTATGTAAAACGAAGGATAACCTTACCTGTGAACCGTTTCTTCCCAGCAATATCATATTCTGACATGGGGCCGGTGCCAACAACACTGGTCTCTGGATAGACAACTTCCAATTCTGTCGTCGTAGGAGCAGTGGTGGTGGTGACAGTGGTGGTGGTTGGTGGCAAAGTGCTCTCAAAAAACTCGTAATCTTCAGAGGAAACATAAGATGAAAATGTTTGCTTGTTTTGCGTTTTTTTTACCTAACTAGGAGAAGGGAAACATTTCTGGCACCAATCCACAGTCCCAAAGGAGTGCCACACACCCTGCCCTAGCTACTGCACACTCCTTACAGGCCTCTAAGTCAGAAAAATCTTTCCCCCTTCTCCTTTCATCTGATTTGTCTCTTTAATTATTTTATATGTAGGTGATCTCATTCAGTATGAGCATGTTTTATAGTCTCCAAGCAGACTACACATTAAAAAAACCAACAAACAAACAAACAAAAACCAAACCAAACCAACAAACAAACAAAAAAACCCACCCCAAAAAACCCCAAAACAAAACAAAAAAACCACACAAAAACATATGCACAGTGCTGTAGAGTGCCAAAAACTCACTAGGGTATTTCAAGTTTCTGAGGCTCAGACAATATTTTGGTTTTCCATTTTAGAAGAGGTACTTCATTTTGACTAGGCTGGAGTTAGAAGATGTACCAGAGAAATTAAGTCTGGGATTGAAGAGGTGACTGTCTGACCCAGCTCTGAACACGATTTATTCCCATAACACGTTCCTGTTACACTGCAGGACTGACAGAAAGGGATCTTCCTGTCCAGAAACAGTTGCCTTTGCACCCTTGAACTTCACATGTGATGTGGGACTCTGGAAAGCTCTTCCAGCTCACCACTGCTTAATTAAGCCCCTATTCACCAACCTGCTCCCTCGAACCCAATACCAAAGAAAGAAGAGGAGGAAAAAACCCAGCTCAAAACATGCCACTTTCAATAGACTTTTACGGTTAAACAGTACCATCATCATATATCACATATGCTTCTGGTGTTGCTGTGACATCTGAATCCAGTCCTGAGAATGTATCTACTGAGGGAGAAAGAAAACAATGCTATAAGAATTCAACGGTCTCATTCCCACCCTCCTAGTAGAATAAAATTTAAAATAAAAATCTTTAGCCAGTTGATTTGTAAAGAAATCAGACAACTACCTAGGTTTCACATAACACAGTGACAGTTCATTCTGCATATTTAGAATAAGAGCTGAGTAGCTAACTGCAGTAGCCAGGAGTTTTGCTGGGAGAAAATAGGTTCAGGGCTGCTACTCAAAATCGAGAGTAACGCACCTTCCAGGAGCTCTGTCCCAGCCCTGGGAGCTCTGGAGCAAAGGCAGGCTGCCAGCAACCGTGTAACGCTCAGGTCAGGATCTGACAACATTATATATACTCAGGAGCAGCAAATGTGAGAAATTTATACACAACACCCCACCCCCAGCCAAGCAATTCAAATAAACTGAAAACTTCTATTCAAGTATTTTTGCAGGGAAATAAAAATCAATCAACCCACAGAGCCACGGTATTTGTAGACTGTGTCTATGCTAGCAAGTAATGCAGCCCAAAAGGAATGGATTTGTAGAATTAAGTGATTGGAGCTGGATTTCCCAAGGTTTTACTTTTCACTAGTTTTTGCCTGATCCTGTGGACTGAATGACCATTAGAGGTTGGGGCACATATGCGTCCTCCTGAAACACTGCGTCTGCTTTAGGTTCATCCAACAGGAATTCAGTTTGTGCACACTGGGGTTGCTCCATGATGCGAACGAAAGCATGGCAAGAAGAGATGATTGTGAGGTGCACATCAAAAACACTCTCCTGATCCACCCCAAAAAACAATGCAGATCTAAGCACAGACTTCCCAGATACCTATTCCTCTATATTATCTCAATATCTCTGCAGGTCGTGTATCCAGCACCAGATACATGAACCATCAACTACTCATCTCGTGAATCCTGGAGGCTTCCCTGCACACTCTGGGAAATGCATTTCTGCATGCGTCATACAGGGAAGCCAAAGAGTACACAGAGTAGCCGTGAAAAGCAATGCGAACAAAGCAAAAGCATTGTACTGGAACCCACTGCAGGTACAACCAGAAGACTTCGATGACACTCTGGGGCTGGGGAGAGGCCAGAGTGTGAACAAAGACAAAGAGAAAGACACCTTTGATCTCCGAATACTAAACAGAAACTGATAATGTTCTCATAACACTTGATGTGGAAGCAACAATGTTACTTTTACTAAGCCAGTAATACCAACAATGCAAAATGTCAACTGCCGATGTCAAATAGTTCACAAATAAAATCTGAATGGTATGTTTTCATTTTGCAGATTTTTTTTTTTATTTAGAGCCAACAATTATCATACAAGACTAATATTCTTCAACTACAATAAGTGTATTTTAAAAATACAGTAGTGATTTTAATGCCAGAATAAGTTTTGAAAACACAGGAAATGTGTTGGTAGACTTTCATACAGCAAAATCTGATATTTTTCCATGGTAGACTTCTGCAGCCACTCGCCAGGAGATCACCTGCTTGGAAGCCACTTGACTTCTCTGAGGGTAGTCAGTGAGAAAGTAGATCCTGTGTTGAAATCTGCAGACCTTCTCACCACATCTGGCCAGTATCAACCAACGTTTACAGTGTATAAGCTTATCTTTGACTACATCCAAGTGAACAAGAGGCTCAGATATGCAGAAATTTTTAGTCCTTCACAGGGAGATATCATCTTCACATCCTTTTGCCTACATATGATCCAGCATAAACAAATATTATTTTCTATTTTTGTGCTTGTTCAGTCTTTTCTACTTCACTTTCTGTGCTTCTTTTGCAATAGCTGTGGCTTGAAGATGATGGGAATGCTTTCCAAAAGACCCCTCGCTTTATAATTTTCTCCATGTACACCAGCTAAAGTTCTCCAGCTTGCTCCATGACCTTTCACTGCAGCTCTGCAGTGAACCCTGCCAGTACCAGATGAGGCTAAGTCTTGCTATGACCACTTGCCATAGTCTTCTGGCATCTGTAAGGACAGCAGGCTGCACAACCATCACTTGATTTTATCACACACAACGAGTGCTTAAAACTCCACCTTGTTTTTCCTTGTGAGTTCATGACAAAAGTTTAGCTGATTCCACTGACAAATCATGCTTGTGTGGCCAAACTCCTTCTTGAAAGTTAAAGACTGCTGAATCTAGTGAAATGCTGACAATAAATTCTGCTGGGTCAAGCAAAAATCCTGCCAGAGAGTAAGGGAATTTGCCAAAGCTGAAGTAGAATGTTTGGCAGTGGGTTTTGGCACTTGCAGCTCTCGGGTGTTTGGGCGTAAAGCACTTAGCAACAAAATATCAAGCTTTGGCAGAATAAGTATTTCATTAAGTGATCTGGAGTATTTTCCAGACTCAGATTAAAGCGAAAGGCAGCATAAAAATATGATTTGGAAATGGTCAAGGGAAAACTGCATTAAATGTTTTGGTAGTTCAAGTAGTAGTTGTTTATCCCTCTTGAAACAGACACTGCACTTGGTAAACAAAACAGCCATCATAAAATAAATACCACAAAGATGCTTTCTTTGCAAGTGAGTTGCTCTGTAGAACAGGCAGGTTGTTTTGCTGCATTCGTCAAATGTTGAGGCAGCTCACCAGGATGCACAAAAACAAAAAACAAATAAACAAACCCCACCACACAAAAAAAAAAGGCGATCAAGAAAATGCTAATAATTAGTCTTTTGAGAAACCTTCATAAGTGCCCGGTAGGGTTTAATGTTCAAGCCATATAGCAGGTAAGAAGGGGAAATCCAGCACCATCTTGTCCATTCAGTTTTCCACTTTGATGCGTTTTCAGACATACTGTGGAAATGCCAGTTCAGGAGCGACTTAAGAGCCATTCTCATTGAACACACAGCCTGTGTAAAAAACCCTAGTTTTCATTCATGCCTCTAAGAAATCTCAAGGATCCAGAAAGCTCATCTAGTAGAAGGCAAAAAAAAGTCAGAATGTTTTTAAACGTTCATAAGATCACAGGAAAATTCCCCAGCCCACAACTGCGCTAAAAATAATACTGCGAAGCTTTTTGTTGTTCAGCTTCTGGAGCCTGTGCTCAAATTAAGCCCAGCCGTATTTCATAAACTCTTAGTGTTCTTATAGCATGCTTTCTCAGATGTCCTTCAGGTGTGAAACAACACAGGTCAAAGAGAGGAAACATTACAGGATATAAGCAAGATCTAATGTAAGCAAAAGGAGACAGTGGGAGTGGGAGCACCAAAGGGAAAATTAAAAGTCTTCAAAGAAAAATTTAATTATGATGGTCATTTATATATATATATACATTTGTGTGTGTGAATATATACACACAACTATGCATATGTACATATATATGCATGCACACTTCTACAAATACATATTCAAACAAGGGGCTGATTGTTAAATAAATATGAATACTCTTAAGTCATTATAATTCCATCTGTACAAGACAATAACATCTGTGACTCATTACTTACCTAGGGCAGGTGGTAAGGGAATTTTCAGTCTTCTGCTTCTAAGATACCTTCCAAAGATGCCAACCTTAGACTCACTGTGACTTGCTGAAGCCACATCTTTCCAGATCTTCTGCACTCTTCAGAGAGATACTTCAGCTTCTCAGGCCACGGTTACATGACCTACTTGTAAATCTACTTTGTCCTCCGAGATACAGGTGTATGGGGTAAAGGTAAGGGGGTTTAATTACTCATTAAAACTGGCCACTGCAGTTGGCAGATGTCTGACGGCCATCCTTTTGTTTATGTTATGGCCCTGCTTCTGCCCATTTGTAGGCTGAGTTGGGGATTACCTACAAATGGAAAGGGTAAGTACTACCAAAGTGCTCCCTGATTCTGTTTCTGCAAAATGAGCAGCTAAGTGGTTTGCAAGGCAACGTTCAGGTGATGGAAGGGCAAAGCATGGTAGGATCAGGCTCAATGCCCAAGGACCCTAGTGCGTTTGTATTCGTTGACTTTGGATTTCAGTTTGACCCCACATCCTAAGCTTGCGTAACTGCAAGAGGGAAATAATGACAGGTGCCAACGATGTTTTGCATTCTCAGATAAGAAAGAAATTAGTTTACAATGCTGCCTTATCTGTGCAGAGCCAGAGTTGTCTTTCCCCAGCTTCACCCATGCTGTGACACATTACTGCTAGACAATCTCTATCTCTGAGGGCTGACAAGAGGACAAGAATATAATTTTGCAAAAGCCAGTCCCACTATGGCTCGAAAGAGAGCCTTTTCAAATTTTTATAGTGAGAAGTGAACAGAAAATAGACAAAATGTATAGTGCCTTCAGGTCCTTCCCCGGTCCTGCGGAGTCCTGTGGAGTCCTGCGGAGAGGACTTCATTATAGGTGAGTGTTTTGACCACGAAATACCGCCTGTACTTGTGCTCACACGCATGAATATATGTGTCAAGACTGGATACAACACAAGGGGTGAATTTTGCCAAAATCAGCATATTTCCATGAAAATCTTCAGTTTTGGGGAAAGTTAACATTTTCCAATGAAAAACCATTTAACGCCCAAACCTTCATTCAGCTGTTCCAATCCCAGCTCCTACCTTATCACATTGACAAAAATCTTCAGAGGCAGATTCTTTCCCGCACAACCAAAGAAGTTCAAACAGCACAAAAGGAAGTTACCTTCTGCATTGCACTCTGGCAGGCCATCCAACCCCAACACCAAGTTGCCCTCGTCATCATACTGTGAGTAGGTGCCTGGAGGACAGGTGGGGGGTGGTTTCTCAGTGGGTGGTTCAGTGGTGGTCGGTTCAGGAGTGGTGGTGGTGGTAGTTGTAGCCACTGTTGTTGTAGTGGTTGTAGTAGTTGTTGTGGTAGTCGTTGGGGGTATTGTTGTAGTAGTAGTTGAGGGAGTGGTTGTTTTTTTAATCATTTCAAGACCAATCAGAGGTTTCCCTCCAAGGCTTATTATTGGTTTATCCTGTGCGCTTGCTACAGGTTTACTAAATCTGCCATGTCCAAACAAAGGTAATCCATCGGGACTCACCATTGGGGCACCCTTTTCATCTAGGAGACAAGAACAAAACAACAAAAAAATCTCACTATTAATCCATTTCAGGCTTATAGCATGGTATTTATCAACAGGAGATATCACAAGAGCACCAAGAATGTGATTACAGCCTCCTGTAACTAAGCTGACAGAGAACGTTGTTATCTAGGAAAGAGCCATGGCTAAGGAGGCTGAAAAATCTTCACAAGAACCTCAGATAAACCATAGTAGTGCTCACTTTTATCATTTGTTTGATAAACACTTCCTGGGAAGACTGCAGGGAGGTTTCACTTTAGAATCACAGCGTGCAGGCAGTGCCTACATTTAATCTAAGTCAGTCTCCTAACTGTTCACAAAAGGTATGATGAATCCATATTCTGCTCCTTAATGTGCAAGGAAAAGCTGGGATGAGCTCGTGAGATGTTGTCACTGCAGATAAACTCTTGTGACAAATTCTGGATATAGGAAATATTTGTGGTACCCAGTTTAACAGCAGGCACAGAATTTGCATTCAAGAGATCTATACAGGGCGACTGATTCACAGACAGCTGCGTTTTCACAGATCACACAGAGGTTTTTCACTATTTGTGGTCAGTTTCAGAAGAAATAATAAAATAATCAGATACATATGGGTGGTGTAGTGCTAGTGTTGGAGAATAATTGTTCCTATGTATAAAAAGATACAAGTAAGCATCAGTCCTTAATCTGGCCCAGTTTTGCAGTCCTTTCTAATGCTGATACAAGTGAGATGGACTTGGGTGATTCTTGCTGCCTCATCCTCTAGTGCCCCAGAGGATGCCCCAAAACAAAAACTGTAGGTTTTTTTCTGTAAGAAGGAAGCTGACACTTACCAACAATTGTACGTCCATCCCCTCCTAATTTCACTCGGAGAGGGTTGCCTTGGGAATCTTGGAGGTATTTTCCTTCAACATTTAACACTAGCCCCCGGTCAAGATCTACAATCTAAAAGCAATAGATGGACTCAAGTTTAGCTAACACAAGAGGAGGTGAAATGAAATTTCACAGCAACAGAAATCCTGGGGAAATTCAGATGCTAAGTGTGATGTTCAGGATTAGCTACAACACCCACAGGCTTTTAAAAGTGAGTCACTGGTCATGTAATCACTGAAAAATCACTGCTGAAGAAGGCAAATCCCCAGGAGCTGGGCTCCAATGTTGCACAGCAACCGTGTTCATATCGCCTACTGTAGCTCTCAAGTGCAAAGGAGCAACTCCCTTGATTTTCTTGGACTGCGCAACTCCTAAGGTGGATTCCTGTCATACTGATTGGAGTATGACCCTGAGTCCTTTGAAGAAGAGATTTAAAAGTATGACTACTAATAAACAGGAAAAATTAGACTAGTTAATTTAGATTGAAATGGCAGTGAAAACGAAGTAGCTAAGATTTTAATTAGGGTAGGAGACTGAAGAAAAGCCTCTGTCTCATAAAACAAATCTGTCTGAGAGCTTGGATTGAATTCAAGAGGCAACTGCAGATAAAATTCAGTCCTCCTTGCCATTTCAACCCCAAATAGCTGAATTGTATGCTGTTTTAACCTGAGGTAACAGACACCGATCACAAAAATGCAAAAGGTGTTGAGTGCTGGGAAGAAACCGGGAAGAGGACATGAGCAGCAATTCCACCAGGTTGGCAAGACAGACTTACATTTGGTGCTGGGATAAAGACTGTAGCAGGAGGGACAGTGGATCATGAGATCAGTGTCTGAAGGCTTCCACACCCCAGATGTTGACACAGATCCTCCTTCTTTACAAGGTGTTCATCCTGCTTGCAGCAATGCCCTCCTCTGGTGGGGTAGAGAGAGATGCCCCACAGCCTCCCAAGGACCTTTCTAGCCCACTTTTTGGAACCTGTTTAAAGGGCTTTGGTCATGCTTTTCAAAATGCTTTTCATGAACTTGAGGTACCTGATGCACGTTTTAATGTTCCTCTAGTGCAAACAGTAAAACTGAGGTGGCCATAAAATAAATGCCTTTATGTGTTGTGCAAGGTATGTGAGCAACATATAGAAAACACCAGTTCCTTCCCTGTGTTTGCTGGTTATAAACAAAAAGGAAAGGATTTTAAAAGCCAGTGTCTGGGCTTGTAGGAAACTAGTGGGGCTTTCCTATCAATGGCTCCTGAGCTCCTCTGACAATACCACTGGAATCATGTCTGTATGAACAGCAGAATGCTTAAAGATACCTACGTATGTACATTTAACGCATTGTGACACTTATGTATAACTTTACATTTCTGTACTCATGCTTACTCTTAAGTGTGAGTCCGGGAGAAGCATTGCTGAACCTGTCCTTCCAAGCAGCTATCCCAGGCAGTCCCTACTCACACTCTGCAGCAGACAAGCCCCGAGTCACTGGGGTGCATAAGTCTCACTGACTTTCAGAAGAAATGTTTCACTAAATCTACAGGAGCAATGCTATAGTTGAAAATTCAAGCCACCAGACTTTAAATCAGACATTTTAAATGTTCAAATAATGAAATGCAGAATTTGTCTTTAGATTTCAATGGAACAGTGGAAACTAAACTAGACCACCATGTACAACCTCACTTTGCAGCTTCATTGACTGAGGGCACTATTCTCCCTTCTCTTAATGAAAATGTAAGTACAATAAAAGGCCAAAGCATCTTAAATTCGGAGAGGTCACCCTACCCACTTTGTTCCTTGAGGGCCATTGATTACTCTCTGTCCACTTGGTTTTCCATTATTACCAGGTACTATTTTTCCATTTCCATTTCCATTTTTCGTTGTAAGATTAGGTCTGCCATTGTAGCCTGAAACAGAGAAGAAAGCACACTATTCTGAAAATAGCTGTGCATACTAAAAACAATATTTTAAACTGCAAAGAAATGCATTTTCTGGCCAGCCTGGATATAAATGAGAGCTGAAAGAGCTCTCGCCACACTTGGCAAACCAGACATGTCATTTCTGCTTAGAGCAACTGTTGTGACACTGTCAGATCCTTGCAGCTAACACAAGCATCTGAAATGGTTTCTTCTGAAGAGGTTAAGCACTCATGGTTTGTGTCTACCATGTTCACTTGGACTCTTTATTCCCTCTTGTTTTTTTAAGAAAGCAGGGCAACATTTCCAGATGGCACTACAGCCATGAAAATCCTTGTGATCTTCGTAAACATTTGAGGAGGGAGGTGAGGGAAGAAGCCATTATTAAACACAACCACTTATTCAATACTATTCTTATATAAAGCTTGGAATTACCTTTTTTTTTTTTTTTTAACCTGAAAAAGGAAGGACTCTACTTCTCTAGCTGAGAAGCCACCACTACACAGAGGCACACTCAGCTCAGAAGCGGAGAAGTAGTGGCATGGAGCTGCAGGCCTCAGGCCCGTAAGGGCAGCAATTTTCACATTCTAGCTCAGAGACTTGTCTCCAGAAAAATATATATATATATTAACTGGAAAAAAACCCAACCCAAACCAAACCAAACCACAAACATATTAACTGAATGCTCTTTGGCTAGTAACTTCCCAATTGCATGGTAGCAGCAAGCTGGTATACAGCTCCATAGAGAAATCTGTTATTCTTTCATGCCATGTATCTCATCCTCCATGGTATTATTTGAGTTCCACTTCCATCGTAAAGCTCTGCAAGCTGGTGAACCTCTACACAACATTGAGTCTGGCTAAAGCATAGCAAAGACAATAGCCCAGCTGCAGGGTCCTCACTGTGTAACACTGAGGCCACATTGAACAAAACATTGTTATCTACATAGAGCATAGAAGGTATTTACTACAAAGCTCAGGTCACTCAATACTATTTCAGATGTCCATGCATTGGAGGGGAAAAAGACCATTTCTACGTAACGAAGTCACTGAGACTGTCTGGGATTCTCCATAGGTTACATAGGGAATCCATAGTTGACATACCTTGACGTGTAGTGGACCCTCTGGTCCACTACTCAGGATCAGCAGATATTCTACCAGAAAGCAAGCCTCTAACATGTGGGGTGAATCACAGCCATAAAGGTATTTGAGGGCCTACTGTGCTGTGAGCAATCCTCAACAGGAATGCGCAACCCTGAGCTGTCACTTAGAAAAAAGAGGAAAGTGGCTCAAAAATTAATTAAAGAAAATGTAGAATGGCAGGACAGCGTGAGGGAACACCTTTGTGCCTAGGCGTGGGCAAGGTAGCACTGTATAACCTAGAAAAGCCTTTTAGTAAACCATATGATGGAAAGCAATATATCAGAGAGATTATCATGTTCTGAGTACAAATGTGCTTCCAGTGAGCATTCAGTGAAGTCACTGCTCCATAAGGAACACAGCCCTTCTTGCAATTTAGTACCTAACTCTGTCATGTCCTCTGTGGATAATGAGAACCTGTGCAGGTCGGCCACAGGACCAAAGGTCTGGGGCACCATTTCCCACCAATCAGGCAATGTCCTCCAGAACTAGGCTCCCTGAGAACCACCAAAATAAGAAGTAATACATTCTACTAAATAACTGAACCTGCATTCTGATGGGGGACTTTTCATCTAACTGCTGATCTTAGGAAAAACACAGTTCAGTGAGATTACTACAACAAAGACGAAATACCTTGTCTATAAGGAGGTCTAACAAATTGCCGCTGGGAAGGGCTCCGTAGCCTGGAGTTCAACAGTTGCTGGCGAGGAGACAAAGTGGAAGAAGACACTGTTGGAGAAACAGTGTGTGTGGTGGTTGATGCAGTAGAACGTGGCCAGACAAAGCTTGGTTTAGGGGGGGTGTGCTTGTTAGAGGACTGAGTAATCCGTGATGCTATGGCAGAGCTCCTTGGTGATTCAGGAGAAGATATTTTTAATGTTGGAGTTTTTTCTTTATCTTCCTCTTCAGAGCTTACTTTGTGAGGTAGAAGAGTGTCCATAGATTTCTTTTTATCACCAGTAGTGTCATCATATGTGTTTTTGTTACCTCTAGAAACAGAAGGGGGCCATTTTGTGGCCGAAGATGTGGGTTTCTCTTCCACTTCTTTCTGATCATATTCACCGTAATAATCATCCTCTTCATTAGAAACTGACTGACGAGATTTAGATGAAGAGGAAGAAAGAACTTTTTGAGGAAGTTCAGCTTTGGTTATTTTTGAGGGCAATGGGCCATATTTTTTCTCTGTTTGGGACACTGTTCTCGCAGCAGCCCTTGAGCGAGTAGGTAATGAAGGACGAGCTTGTCTGGAAGAAGTGGATGACAACCTTGGATTATACTGGTTTTCTTTTGCGGTATCACTGGCAGAACTGGAGTCTGGCTGAGTGAGTTTTGGTTTGTAGGAAGGTGCCTGAGAGTCTGGCTGATGTTGCTTTGATAGAGATGAACTTGAGCTTCCCTGAGAGAAAGATGAAGGTAGTCTCCTAGAAGAGGATACCTCTTTGGGAAACACAGAGCGGCTGCTTGCTCTGTCACTGCCTTCTGTTACATCCTCATCATCATCTTCCTGTAATTCTTCATTACTCTGGGATGAGATGGGAGATGGGAGGCGCCGGCCCCTTGAATGCAGTAAGGAAGGACTCGTTTGTGCCCTCTGTGGAGGGTCTGAGTGGGAGGTCTTCTCCAATGGAAGATGAGAGGGGAGCATCTTTTTAGGCAAAGATGCACTGGGTTTTGATCGGGCAAGTGTTTCTTTTACCTCTCGACTGTCTTGCTCTTCAGGCTTGTGTTTGGAAAAAGACGACTGCAAAAGAAAATGCTTTTCTGGAGCAGCCACTCGACTTTGTTGTTGTTCTGAGTCAGAGCGGGGTGACTTTTCACCATGTGTCTCTCTGAGGTGAGAATTAGAATCGACCTGAGGATTTCTTCTCTTGGAATGGACTGCTGAGGAAAACTGCCTGGAAGAGGGCAGAGAAGGAAACAAGGGATTTGCATCTCGTGAGTCCTCCCTAAAATTCTTATCAAGATCTTTTCCATTGGATTTGGCACTGGTGGAGGAGTGAGAGTGAGATGAAGTATGACCAGAAACAGCAGACCTTGATGAGACTGCCACTGCAGCTAATTTCGGATCCTTCCACGTGCGAGAACTGGAGCCTGAGGGAAGCCTTGTTTGCTGTGACCTAGAACTGGGCTGTCCTGCTCTGTCCTCTGTTTCTTCACTGTCAAATTCATTATGGCTATCCTGAGCATGGGAATCTGCTGATTTGGAAGAGGGTTGATGTGAATGACCTAGGGAGCCAGACTTACTGGGATGGCTCAGGACAACCTCATGAGAGACAGCAGACTGCCGATTTGAGGGCAAAGCTGGGTGACTAGGCTCTGAAGTTTTAGAAGACACTTTCACCAGCGTGGGGTCTGGCTTTCCTTCCACTTTACCCCTAAGATCTTTATTTTTGGCAAGCAGAGGATGGGAAGAGGTTCTAGAAGGCACATTAGTGTTGCTTTGCCTCTGTTGTTTTGTTTCATTATCTGTGTATTTGGGAAGAGATGAGGCAGGAGAGTGTTGTGCTGATGATGGTACCAGTGCTGGTGGCTCACGTTTCTCTGTGCTTGCCGGCTGTGACACCTCTGATATGTGGGTCTGAACAGGGGTCCGGCCTAAGGCAAGGACAGGGTGGACTGGACGACTAGGGGACAAGGGCCTAACATTCCTCCTCTGATCCTGGGCTTTGGGTGGCCTTGTTGGAGCTTCTTGCGAGGAATCACGATCGTCTGTCACCTCAGTGGACTGGTGAACAGGTTCCAGCTCTCCTGTCTTTCTAGAAGGTAACTGAGATTTACTTAGGACCCCTCGAGTCAAGATTTTGTTCTTATATTCAGAAAGAAGACTCTTTTTGTCACTAACATTAGGTGAATGAACAGACGACTGCTTAGAGGAAAGTGATGGCTGGACTTTTGAAGAAACAGAAGTTTGAGAAGGAGATGAGCCAGTATTCACAGGTTTTTTAGTCTCTGAATTATCTTGATTACTTGTTTGTTGCTTAGCAACTGAATCCTCATGAGCAGCTGTGGGAAAAAAACAAAAAGTGCTTATTTACAACAATAGAAGCAGCATAAAAAACTGACCAAGAGATGAAACCAGATAGGTAGCAAGAAGAAAACAACTTATGAAAATATGAGACAATAATTATTTCGGTATTAACCAGCCTGTGGAGTCTGGCTGAGTAAGTCTGGGTTTGTAGGAAGGTTCTTATGCAGAATTATTGTAGCTTAGGTAAAAATCAGAGCAATTAAAGTAAAATATCTAAAGCAGGGACTGCAACATCCTATCAGTGGAACAATTTCTTCAGCAGAGCTTAGTCACGTTGATGGCATAGTACTGCATTATCCCATTGGAGGCTATGGCCCACATTTTTAGTTAATGCAGCAAATCTTCTGTCCTCACAACAGCGTCTTTTTGGCAAGAAGCAAACACAAGGAGTAGTATCTGAGTAAGCCACTCTAAGTGACTTTCAAGAGTGGGAGTTGACAGGAATAGGGCAATCAAAAACCCAAAGCATTGTATTCTTTGGCCTTTGGATAACAAAAGCACACAGTGTTTTATGCAGAAAATAGAGTATGGTATGCATTTATTTAAGATGTTAAAATGCCCATAAAATGTCCTTTTACACGCTTCAGAGTGACAAACATTTACCTACAAGCGTCTCTTTGGACAGCACAGTGATGAAAAGAGCTATAGAAACAGTATTAAGGAAATAGAATCCCATGGGTTAGATGGAGAGGAAAGGAAGCTACATCAGTAAGAAGATAACTGCGATTGAGACAAGAATGGACAGTCTACGCAATCAGTGGGTGCATGGACTGGTGCTCACCTGCTGGGATGGCGACACTGAAGGCTTTAGACTGAGGACCTGGTCCCCTCCTGTTTGCTGCACGAATTTTGAAAATATAGCGCTCCCCGGCCTGCAGACCATCTATTATGGCTGATGTTGTAGCTCCAGAGTAGGTGATGGACTTTGCTCCAAATGGTTTGAGAGCCGGGGCGTATGAAAGAATGTATTCTGAAATGATTTGGCAGACGGTTGGAAGGAGGAAACTGAAAACAGTCCTGTTTCCAGCGGACAGACTGTATGGGTAGGATGAATTAGAACGTGCATTACTAAAATTAATACACTAGCAATGCACGCCGAGTCAACAGCTGGAGTATAAAGACATGAGAGAGAGAGATATACACATATACATGTAGGTAAGTTGAACATCTGTTCATCTCAACAGACAAAACCAAATCACATCAATGACCTGGTGACTGAGACAGAATACGTTGGCTATACCTTTGTAAAAATATACAAGCAACAATGCCCATCAGAGTAAAGAGTCATGGAGAGGATTGGGATGACTTCCAGAGAAGGTGTGGGAGACATGAGAAAGCTACAGCACCAACTACTGCACAGTTTGGTGTGCTGCACCAGGAGACCTTTCTTTTGTTTCCAGACGCCAACTAATGAAGGGAAAAAATGAGTCCTTTGAAAAAATTAACTGCCCTTAATCAGAAATAACAGAGGAAACCTACAAAGAGAAAATGCATTGGAGGCAGAAAACACGTATGAACATTGCCAGGAAAATATGCACTGTCCTACTACTTGTGGAAATCTAGTCTGAAGGCTGTGCAAATGTCAAGTAGTTCAGATTGCTAAAATCAGAATACCTGTGCTGTTATGGCTGATGAACACAAGCAGATTTTAGACTTCCCAAGAAAAAGATAGATTTTGATTCTACTGACCAGCTACCAAGATATTTGCAATCAACAACAGATGATCCAAAGAATATTCTTCCAAAACACAACTTGCTCACAGTGGTGGACAATATACAATTGCATTGCCGACTGTAGCCATGTCCACAGCAAATAAGAATGTTAAAAAACTTTTTTCCCCCAGAAATTATTTGGAAGAACAAAATGATGTAGTCACACAATCATTGTTCAAGATATCAGTATTAAAATCAGGTGACATTATTCATTGCTATTAATTACTTTCTTATCCTACATTTCCAAGAGAGCCTTGACACAGCTATAATTGCATGGTATTTTACGACCCTAGCCATGAACAAGCAGCTCTGCCAGGCCACTGTGGTGAAACTCTACCATCTCCAAAGGCCATACACTCATTCCTCAGCAGTGGAAGAGCCTGAGGGGCATCCCCACAAAAACATCAAAGCACTTTAATGTTGGAAATAATATTACTGCAAATATAAGTGTTTCTAGCGGAGTCTTTACTTACAGGGGTTTTAGCTGCAATCTACAGGCCAGTAGGTAAAATCCATGCCTGGGTGATTGAGGTGTTTATTCAGAAAAAACACTTCTACCAGGAAACGACAGCACCAGATATTGCCAAATAGTAGCAACAGCATGCCTGTCCAACAAAACCAAAACCTGACAAACTGTGCCGGGGCCAAACACCACTGTAGAGGGGACAAAGCAATGTCTTGTTGCCACTTCAGAAACCCACCCTGCTCTCACCTTCCAGTTTAGGATGACTGTGATACCTGTGCTCTGTATTAGCTTTCTGTACTGAGAGAAATGTCACCCTATAGGAATAACTGTAAGGCATGAAGAGAAGTCTTCCCATTACACTCTAAGGGAATGCAGGTAAGATCTCAGCCATGTGCAGGCTTCCTTTTCTTTTCAATCCTCTGTAAGAGGCACGGGTATTGGACCAAAACATGACTTTGAAAATAAATTTCAAGGGCTGACAGTTTTCTCTCTCTACACAAAGAAACACAGTAACATTTGAGGAGTCACAGTGCCATGATGGGAAAACTCTAGAACATAGCAACATCTTTAAAAACAGGAAACATTTTTTTTTCTGAAAACAAGACCATATTCATTGTGTTAAGAAATAAGACATGAGTAAGTCCTCAAAATCAAGAAAAAAATCATCAATATTTTATACAGAAATGCATTAATGCTCAGTTGAAAAAAAATCAATGTATTAGAAGGCATAGTAAGCTTTAGATTTTTTTCTTTGTTTGAAAATACGCAGGAGTTGCTTTAATTGCAGAGGCGCTGGTGTAACCTGTGGTAACTCTCAAACAGCTAGTAGAGGGCACTTTCTCCATTACTTTAATACTTGATATAAATATATAAAAGGACAGGGTTGAAAAAGAAAAGGACCAAAAGACAAAAAAATCCTGATTATCATGTGCTTTCAAAACAACTGTGAAGTGCTAACTCAGTGGTTTCATTTAGCCAGCATAAATACCACTTTTGTCATTCGTTTAGTTTAAAAATAAGACCTTTCCTGAAATACTCCATACTCAAGAAAAACAATGATGTATTAGACATATAAGCATTCAGCCCTTGAATATCAGGTATCTTTAAAATTATTGCCTTGGATGAATCATCTAAGGATCAGCAGACAAAAATGGACAAAGAGCTACAGACTGCTCAAAATTAGAGGCACATTTCAAATTTCAGATAATGTCCCTGCATGATCCTACTTTAAGAAATAATAATTCTTGGACACAATTGCAGCTCCATTGAAGCAACTGGCAAGACTCCTACTGTCTTCAAAGAGGAAGGAATTCCACCACTGCCCTGAAGAGCACATAAAGTAGGTCTTGTATGCAGGCATGGTACACTTCCCTCCAGGCCACAGGTTTTTTAAATCCTGAGATGCTACAGTGCTGATAAGGCATCTCCAGAAACTTGCGTAACTCGAGAACACGATCCTGTCAACCACTGGAAAAGGCGAGCAGCCAAAAAATCAGCCTGTTCATTTTCAGAGGGGAAAAAAAGAAATCCTAGAAAGCTTATTTTTTTAAATCCTATGCAAGTAAATAGCCACTGACAAATCAGTCTTACAACCATGTACAATAACGCTATAGTACACAAGGCTTATAGGTGGTATCTGTTGAAATCACTATGTGCGCTTGCTTCTTAAGCTGAGGCTTTCCTTCCGCAGTGAACTAGAAATAAAACACAACATAAACCCACTCACTTTCTTGGCAACTACCCAACTTCTCCTTCTTTGCCTAACTGTTACAAATCCTTTGGGAAACTTCCTCCTCGAGCTCCGTTTCGACCTGCTTAATAAGGGAAGAAGAGGCAAGCGTGCACGTGTGACACCCTGGGAAACTGTGACACCCCAGGCACACGGCGATAGTGGCTTCCCAGCGATGGTGCAGAGACACTGGGCTGAAAACAAGAAAATCTTGCTTGGGTATAAGCCATTAACAAGTGAAAACATCCTGGCACACTCAGCGGTTCCAGCTTGCTGCAGAGCAGCAGTTTGGTTTCAAGAAGACTAGATCGTTAAGGGGGTTAAATACTGACAGTGATGACTTACCTTTGACTTTTCCTTCACTCTCTGGGAGAGCATCCCAGGATGCTGCTACAGAGGTTGGTTTCCCCTTTAATGGCCAAACATCCAAATTTTCAGGTGCACTGGCAGGAGCTGTGAAACAGCCATACGCAGAAGAGGGAGGTGAGAAAAGCTGACCTACACAGCATACACCTTTTGCTCCTTCTTCTCATAGCAGAAACGCCTGTATGGCCATTTCAAAGATAAACGTGAAGAGCACACATGGCTCAGGTACAAGTGCAGCTGGACCGAGGTGGTAGTTCGGTTGTTACGGACCACTTCCCTCTACCAAAGGGGCCCTGCGGCTTCTCCATGGTGGAGGCAGGATTTAAATTTGCTGCCCACAGAAAGGGATAGCAGCCAGGCTGCTCCTCTCAAAGGAAAGGGGAACGAACACCCAGCTGCAGGGGTTCAAGGTAATGACCCATGCCCCTGAAATACCCAAACCATCTCCCCTGTTCTCGTCACACCACACAAGCAGCCCTGGTGTGCTCACCAGGGCATTGCTACAGGGATGCAGGCAGCAGTACTGAGGCTTTCCCATGATCCCAACTCTCCACTTCCCCAAGCAACCACGTATTCTGGCTTTCCCTCAAGTCAACCCTATTTCACAGCTTAAACTCTAAAACCCCAAGGACCTTTTTAATACATACCGGCCTCCGGGGTCCGTTGGTAAACAGACACACTCCACTTGCCTTCCTTTTCTCCCTCCAAGATTTGGACAGCAAACTCGTACATGGTGTCTGGCAGCAGATTCTCCACCAGTGCCCGCCGGTTGGACACCTGTTTGTAATCCCACCTTGCTGACTCCCCCTTTTCCCGATAGCGAACGCTGTATTGCCTGGGGCCAGAAACACACAAAAATAAAAATTGGCGTGCTGAAACTGAGCATTAGCAGAAGCAGAGAGAGATGGGGCTGCTTTCTCCTCAGCTAACCTGCTGGGGCTTGCTGGGGAAACTACCAAAATGCAAACAAAGTACCACCACCACCAAGAGCCAGCATCTTTCAAGCAAACATTTGTGCCTTCCTCTAATCGAGCCTGACTGCTTCACCCCAAAGGATGGACCGCTCTTTCCAGACTCTTACTCAGAACATCCCCCTGCCCCAGGGGGAAGCCACAGGGCTTTCCGAACCAAGCCAGGTGTCCCAGGGGCCTCCACACCACTGTACTGCCTACCCACATCTGTGAGCATGGCCAGGGATCTGGGAGCTTCTCACTCCCAGAGCAGAGCTGGCAGCTCAGCTCCCAGGTGTCTGCCCAGATAACCACTTCCACAAGGAATCTGAGACATCTCGAAGTACCACTTCTGCCGTGCCCCTCGTGGTGTTTCAGCGCTGTGTTGCACGACCCTTCACTGTTACCCAGGCTGAGCAACACAGTCTGGTGCTTTCAGACCTTTGGCATAATCCAACATGTTTCTCTGTTTATATTGGTCTCCTGCACACAGAGACCCTGACCTCCTCAGCCTCAGCTGCAGAGGGCTTCTGGAGGGTCAGTGCCTGCAGGGGGCATTGATGGGCACCTTTCGTGTTGCAGAGTGGTGCTCCCTTTACCTGTGGTATGGTCGTCTCGAATCAAAAATATCCCAGGTGGGTGCTGACAACATTTCAGAAGGGATCTAAATGCCCACAGACCTCCAAATATTAGAGATCAGGGCGCAGGGAGGCAAGAAAGGTATGTGACCCTGCATCCACCGATGTCAGGTTTCTAACAGGTTTTCTGAAGCATGCCCTACCAGCCACTGCCATACATAGGTAGGGATATGCAAATTTCTATGTCCTAAGCTAAATTATTCCCATAACCAACTGCAATTAAATAAATACAAACCCATTCAGTAGGGTGCTGACAGCAGTTCACCCACATCATGCATTCAGAAAAGAAAACATGGGGTTAACTACCTATTTGCTGCAACCTTCTGTTTTTCATGCAGTGGGTCTGTCCAAGCAACGAGCACAGACTGAGAGGACATAACTCGAACAGTTATGTCTTGTGCCACTTCCACCTCTTCCTCCTCTGAAATGGCAAAACAAAATAGCGTTATCAATAACGAAAATATTGAAGATCTCATAAAAAACAGTTGCTGCCTTCGACTCATGTAACAATAACACACAGCACAGATTTATAACAAACACAATGGCGGTGGAAAACCAAGTGCATTGACTACTGACGGTACCCCATGAAAACACCGATTCTTATGTTAGCTATCTGCTTACAAGATCAGGGTACTAATATATTCTACAGCCCTTAAATATTCTGTCAATTCCCAAAGTGCCTGGAGAGTAGAAATTTTGCTTTATGAAAAATTTCAAGATTTTAAAATTTGGTTTCAAGGTGAAGGGTAGTAAAAACAGGGACTGTCAAAAATTTTCACAATGGAAAATTCCTGCATATTTCACATTTTTGAGTGCTTCAAACAGGTTGTTTGAACTCAGCTTTTCAGTTTTTATGTTACATAAGGCAAAATCTTAAAAATTTTAAAAGAAAAACTAAAATCATTCAAGTGGCCTGCTTTCACATATCAGAGTATCTTTCACAAATAATTTACTAAACTTTAAAATCAAGTGAAACTGATTAGATTTTTTTTAGGTTTTTAATTTTGATAAGGCTCCTTTTTCTACCTGTTCATCAGAGTTTTTCCAGGTTTTCCAAGCCCAACAGCTACTACAGAGAAGTGGCTGAGAGGATGCATCTACTACTCAAAAGTGGGGTAGGGGACCTATTCACAAAGTTTTGCAATGGGAACTCCTGAAGGGAGAAAGTGAAGATGAGAAACGGATGGCATCACCTCCCCATGAAAGACATGAGGCAGGATTTCAATACAGCATGGTTCCCAGTTCTGACAAAGGTCATCTCCATCACCATCAAAATATCCAAAATGCTCTGCCACCCCCCCGGCATTCTCATTGCAGTGTGAGGGGGTAAGAAAGCGGCACTGGCATGGAGATGACCCAGAATCTCACTCATCTTTTTTAACCTTGGCAGCAGTATGTGATGCTTTCTTTCCAAAACAAAGTGAAAACTTCTGCTGACCAGGTTTAGGCGTCTGGAAATCAACCCTTCAGAAAAGGGGATGGAGATCTGACAAGAAGGCATACCGCTGTGGAGGTCTTGCCTTTGATTCTATCAAGCTTCTCATGCCATTACTGCAGTGCGTAATATCTGCCAACAGCTACAGAGGAGGAGATTAAAAAAAACAAACCAAACCAAAACAGAAACCCAAACATCTATGTTGCAGAAAAATAAAATAATTTAAAAAAAACCAAAATCAAACAACAAACAAACAGAAGCCCAACCAACCGTGTTGCAGAGTTGTATCATTTTATTAATCCTGCTTGAAATAGAGAAGCAATCAGAGATGTCCATCAAGCTCTAATGGCCACAGAGAAAAACCTAGAATCTCCAGCGTCAAAGGACTTGCAGTCTAAAAATCACAAAGCTGTCTCATTGTGTTCAAGTGTCTCCATGGACTGACAGCAGATGTGAAAGAAACATACCTGTGACTTTCCTTTTAGTCAAAGATGACCTATAGACAGGTTGGCTCCGTCCTTGGGAGCTCCTTGATGGCAGCGAAACCACGTGAACTGACTCAGAGGCTGTACATGTAGGGAAGAACAGAGGTTTTCCTGTTACCTTTTGCATCAACAACAACAAAAGCATCAGTCTTTTCAGGCAGAACTCGGTTTTGTTCTTTTCTGAGATACAAAAGGAGAAGCTTCCTTGAAAGGTAACTTATTTAGATTCACGGCATTTATGTCAGAGGTTCCAATATGTGCACAGTAAGGACAGTAAAGCTGGTATTTTAGAAGCAGGAAAGCAAATTATTAACATGAAAAGACCATTGCAAGAGTCCTGTATTCTAAGACTGAGTTCTTCTCCTGATAATATGATTATTTAAATATTTGTTCTCCCGCTTTAAAAAAAACATAGTATAAAAGTAATGAAAACAAGAAGTAGATGCTCCAGACAATGTCACACATTATTTCTCATCACGATAAAGTTTGTTACTGAGCTCCCATCAAGTCCACAACAAGATTTCCGTTGGCTCCTGTACTGCCTGGACAGGCTCTCAACCTGCAGAGCAGGGGTACGTGCTGGGCATCAAACAAACTGGAGATTATCTGCCAAACATATGTGTCTTGACCCTGACACCTCGGCGCAGATGCCAGCGTGGCCCCTCTGTGAGTGGTGCACAGAAAGATGAAAAAGTGAATACTAGAGAAGGGATGAGATTCCTGTTAGCAAAAGGTGGAATAATTGCTAAAAGTGAAAGATGAGTTCTCTCTCTCTGGAGAAATAAAGATGTGCTTTTTATACAAAACCCATCCCTAATCTCCACACCCTTCCCCCTGCTATTTAATATAAATAACTCTCACACAGTATCTCTAACACAGCATCAAGTTCTGCTACACTTTCTACCTTGGTCATCCTATTTTTCTGTCACGAACATGTTAAGGAATGCAATTGTAGTGAGCATTTTCATTTAAAGGGAGAAGTCGTTTTGACGTCTACAGTAACACGTGATCTGTGATCCCCGAGCAGCCACAGGAGCTCAGCTCAGCCCAGTGCTATCAGAGAAAACTGACTCACCTAGTTTTCTCGCTTCCTGGTTTTGTCGCTCTTGCAGCAGCGGAGCATAGCTCATCCTTCGGCTGCTCTCTCCGTACCCACGGAGGTAACCTTGGGATCTGCTGCGCGGACCCCTGAAGCCTGCTCCATACGGTGGCTTCCACCGAAAAGATAACTTGCTGTCTGGAGACTGAGCGCGCACTCTCAGGGGTCTGTTTGGCATGTCCCTCTCTTCAAAACATAAGCAAACACACAGAGAAAACCCATCACAGTTATTAGGAAGCACGTGACATATACAGCAGCCCACATATGTCTGTTGCAAGCACATCTATTAAATTACATCACAATAAAGGGCCTAATTTTATAAGTTTTTAATTTTGCTATAAAACCCTACTGCAGTAACAGGTTTTCCAAGAAGGATGTACTCAATAGCATCTTTTCCCAGGCTCTTCAGACAGACTGGTGCAAGACACTGAAAGTAAAAACGTACTGTTATAGAAGGACTCCTGCCAGAAACTGGGGATGTCTTGTAGCTTTCCTGTTCAATCCCTTCCTTTTTTAAAAAAATCCCCTTTCCCTAGTTCAGGCACACCAGTACATTATTTTTTTGGCAAGTGCTAAAGGTCAATGTAAAATGAAGCACAGAAACATTTCGCTATTTTTAAACATTGTTTTAGAAAGTAATCCATGTTAAAAGCAGGTTGTCTTCTCCTAAACCCATCACTAATGGTTCTGCTCTCTGACAGCCCCATATTTAACAGGGGGGCTTATGTTTTGCATATGCTTCAACTCTTGACTTCCCAAACCCCCATTATACGATCCCTTGAGCATCCAGCACTGTAACGGGTACCATATGCGAGCCATTTGTATTTACATTTGCTGGCAAGTTAGCAGCACTCTTAAGAAGTGAGACTGATGCAAGGATTACTCAAGCAAGCAGTGTGGCTGCTCTGAAGAGCACCTCCAGCTTTCGTGGCGTTCTTCATTGCGCGTGACCTGCACCACGCTACCGTACAGGCTGCAAGCTGAGCAGACAGCAGGGTGAGAGGTGCTGGCAGCACCAACCAGGACTGACACCTTCCACACTTGTAGCCATCTTTTGCCTCTCATCTTTTACATTTTGCACTCAAAGCGGGTCTTCCTCAGTCTCTTCCAGCAATGCCATTCCACCAAGCACAAGGCTGGGTGAGCCTGCCTGCACAGAGGTTACTCACTGAGTTTAACTGAAACTCTCACTGAATGGCTAAACCACTTGTTGCGATCAGAGCAATGTCAAGAGAATGAGAGACTGGGACAGCAACAGCTGCCAGAGACCTGGACAGACAACAGAAGACAGTGCACCAAAGTACCCCCTGTCAGAGCAGTAGTGAGATCCTCTTTCCAGCATCAGTTCAGGAATACATATTTATTCATGACAGCACTTAAACATGTTACTTTAAGCATGTATTGAAGTCTGCATGCATCTGCATATAACCAGCGCAGGTCCTTTCCCAATATTTCTCCTCAGTGACACTTTCTATAATCAAACTGCTCACTGGTCTTGATCTGCTGACAACGTTGCATCTTCCTACACACTCCCAACAAACGTTCTTCTGTTCAATTACACTTTGGAAGGGATCCTAGCAACTCTCAAAGCTGTTTGCATAGCTTCTCTTGAAATCCCTGTGAGAAACGCAATGTTTCAGTGCTGATGAAGTGTGTAACATATACAGAGAACCACACACTCCCAGGGAACTCTGCTTTTCTACTGAAACACTGGGCAACAGCTCAGCATGATAAACCTTGCCTTTTTATTTTGCCTACAGAGAGACAAATCATCAGTTTAAACACATGGACTTCAGCAGCTTCTCTCTTCTGGCTGCTCCTCATCACCCCAGCAAAACGAAGCAGCTATAAACCCAGCTTAATCAGCCAATCAGCCTGTTTTTACATTTTGTGTTGCCAGAGCTGTGTATAGTGGCTGGATCACAGCAGTGGATCTGATCCTAAGTGTTTAACAAACAGTAAATGCTTTTTGCTATGCAATAAATACGGTTGCTTTCATGAGGCTCCCTGACGGCTTTTCAAGGAAAGTTCTCAGTCACATACTCTATTAAAAAAACACCTGCTCCACACTGTTTATTCTTCTTGTTCTCCTGAGCAGTTGCTCAACACAGATTTCCAAAGCCTGATTACAAATGCCCACAGACTTCATTCACAGCACCACCATGGAGAACTGGAAGAGGGCAAAATTCAAGCCTGGAGGCCACTTCTCAGCCTCCTGCTCAAAGACAAACCATCTCCAACACTACATGAGGCCAGCCCTGGTTTTCCTTAGCTCAGTCTCCAAAACCTTCCAGGATGGAGATGGCACAGCCTTCCTGTGGACCTGCTCAGTGCCCTGTGCATGACACTGAGCACTGACAGCCCGCTGGCCCAGGGTGGCCAGGAGGGATGCTGCAGCCCATCAGCTCTGCTCCCCCAGCCAAAGCCACAACTTCCCACTGGAAGTAAAACAGGGGGTTGTAAGGGACAAAGGATACAAAAGGCACCCACCCAGTCAGAGCCATTTGGAAAGTATTCAATTTAAAACAAATGTGGCTTTAGGCAAAGCAAAGTTTATAGACCTTAATGCTGAATGCAGGGCATCAGCTGAGATTTTAAAAACAGAGCTTTCTAAGGCTTCAATTACTTTCCTCATGGCAGCACCACACTTTACTGCCCATTGTTCCCATTTCACGAGTTAGCTCCAGTTTCTGTTTATCATTCCTTGCCACAGTTTGATTGGCATGAATCTGAAGGCATCCAGGATGGTGCTAGCAAAGGATGGTTTAAATGGCTTTGCTGGTAAATGCTGACCCATCAAAACCAGTATTTTTGAGTGCAGTATGTGCCAAGCTTGAAAAGAAAGGTATTTCTCATTAAAACAAAGAGCAGCAGAAGGAACTTGCCCACCTCACTATAGCCCACAGCCCATGAGGATAGCACAAGGATTGAGGAGTCTGAGCAAAGCTCACTGTGTCCTAAGGACTGGAGTTTGGTCCTGCTGACCAGGTTCTTTCATCTTAAAAAAAAGAAAACAAACACACTACAGAACAAAAACATCGTCACAAACAAGCCACAGGACAGGCAGGGGGAGGAAGAAATACATCCCGTACATCATTTAAGTCATTTAATTCTGACGTAGTCCCCCTCCTGTGAGGACACTGAAGTTCCCAGGCACAATAGTCTTGCAGCTCACAGCTAACGAAAAAAGAATTAGATGATGCTGTCACCGCAGGTGAAGTGCTATAAAGACATATCCCATGACCTTCCTGCATCACTAGGATCCCATTCGCTGCATGTCTAGGTGCTGGATGTGAACCTGGAGATGGCAAGACCTCAACCTGCTCAAGGGACTATGCAGTGGATTTTTTTCCATACTGGCGTAAAGAAAACAAAACCTTTTGAAAAATCAAAGAAGTTCAATCCTAGACCAAGGGAGACAAGGACAGCTCAAAACAAAACCTTTTGAAAAATCAAAGTTCAATCCTAGACCAAAGGAGACAAGGACAGGTCCAAGAAAAGTGGTGTGGAGAGGAGGAGGTGAAACAGGGGAGATAAAAGCCAGTGAAAGAATTACGATAATAACATTAAAGGTGACACAGAAATAGGAACACCCATGGAAATGTGATGCAGACACGGAAGAAACGTAGTGCTGAAACTGAAAAGGGTGAGTGAAGCAGTGTGGGTGAAAATTAAGGAAGGACTAGACAAAGCTGTAGTCACTGGATGCTGGGCTTCAACTACCTTCAAGGGGACCTTGCACAAATCCTCCAGCCTCCTCCAAACAGATTAATGTGACAATAAAAATTGCCTTATTTAAGCACAAGTATCTACCAGGTATACAAGTACACCAATCTCCGCAACAGTGGTACGGAGATGTGTAAATAAACACTCATTCTCCCAGAGAGAGAAAAGACACAGCAGATTATATCTGGGAACTTGCACTCCCAGTGATACAGTAAGTGGTAGATTTCATAGAATCATAAAATGGTT
>NW_010267025.1:0-15264 GCF_000690775.1 Eurypyga helias | reverse complement strand
CGCTCATCACTGGTCTCCCGACCATAACTCTTATCCACCAGCACTGTAACCCTGTCATAGAAGGCTACCAAATTTGTTAGGCATAATTTGACCTTGGTGAAGCCATGTTGGCTGTCACCAATCACCTCCTCTTTCTCCATGTGCCTCAGCATGGTTTCCAGGAGGATCTGCTCCATGATCTTGCCAGGCACAGTGGAGAGACTGACTTTATCTTGATACTGAAGTCCTTCAATGACATGTGAAAACATAATGGTATTTGCAACAACCAAAATTTTGCTCCATAACTTTTCTTAAATCACCATGAAAATACTTTCTGTTCTGAGGCATGCATGCTCCTTCTCTGGCTTAAATCAAAACAACTACTTCTAAAATACTAGTAAAGAGCTGAATGCAGAAAATCATGTAAGAAAAAGGATATATTTTGTGGACAGAGCTTCAAGGCGTGAGGTGACTGAGTCTTGAAGGGCAGCTATGGCTTCACACTTACAGGACTCTTCAGTTGTTATGAGACTGCTTGTTATGGTTCCTAAGAGAGAAGACAGCATTTCAAGTATTCATGACAATTATCAAACATTTAAATCCCAGGAAAATGCTTGATTCTGCAAGGGGAGTCGAACCATGGTGTGAGACTACAGCAAGCACTGCGACCCCAGGCAGTCAGGAAGGAGGGATGGCAGTGAAGAGGGGATGGTGTGCAGCCACAGATATGAGTGTCATAGTCCAGAAAGAGGGCAGGCAAGAGAAAGCTTGACTCTAGGTGAGGAGGAGGCAGAGCAGGGAGTTCCTAGCCTGCCTACCTTGATCCTCTGCACTCTTCAAATTAGACCATTATTGAGCAAAATATAAAAAGATGTGCAGGGACCAACCAGCCTCTCCCATCAACTCTAATTGCTAGAGGGAATCTTCCCTTTGCCTGTTATCTCTCCCTCTCATCCAGAATATCCCCCACCCCAAAAGGTGTATGCCCTGGGCAGTAGAATGTGTTTAAGTGCTGCAGACTAAGAAGAACCTGCAGTCCAGGTCTCCATCTCCTAAGTAGTACTTTGGCCATCAGACTATCCACACAGGAACCCCACTGGCATCACTGTAAACAGGATCTACTTAATTAGCTGTATTTAAGGCGATGACTAGCTGGTTGGGCTTCTTTTCAGAAGAATCACAGAATGGTTTGGGTTGGAAGGACCTTAAAAATCATCTAGTCCACCCCTCCTGCCACGGGCAGTGACACCCTCCACTAGATCAGATTGCTGAAGGCCCCATCCAACCTGACCTTGAACACTTCCAGGGGTGGGGCATCCACAGCTTCGCAGGGCAACCTGTTCCAGTGCCTCACCACCTGCATAGAAATGTATTTCTTCCTCATACCTAAATATATCTAAATACAGTCTAAATATAGCTAGCTAGCTCTATAGAATCAAGGTTGCTGCCCTGTCCAACCTGGAATGTAACAGCATTTGGAGTATCTATCGCTTCCAAACAGAGCACTTCTAAGAATGCATTGAAGTCCTAAGTTAAGCCTTCGGGGGGGCAGTTTGGGGGGGTGTGGTGGTGCAAGCCAAGCAGGAAGGCATTTTATGATTTTATGCACATAAAGACTCCATCAGTGTCAGAAACTGGTTGGTTTGGATCAGTATCTGAGATGGGGTTGGAATTTAGATACCTCAGTCTCACCTTGGGGACGAATTAAAATAATTTATCACTTATACAGAAGTATCTTGTATTATTGTAAGTAATAAAAAAAAAATGAAAGCAGGAACACGTGTTAATTTTAAAGAGTAAGGAGCAGAGGTTAAACAAAATCATCAATGCGTATCTCCCCACAAGTGCTCTTGTTTCTAACACTGGCAATACACATGCACAGGGGGAGCACCACTTTTGATCCATCAAGATGTGTGAACACAACTCCATCCCCATGTCACATGAACATGTATGGAGGGAACAACAATGTTCAAATGGGTCAGTTGAATTTAACATGTAGTAGAAAGGCACAGCAACATCAGTGGTGGAGCCACTCAGCAATCAGTCTCTTCGGAAAGAGAAAACAAGCATTGCCGTACTCCGCAGTGATTCCACTGAATCTCTTCCTAGGTCTTGCCCCCCGTCTTCCAGACTTACTGGGGACCAGCCTCAGCTGTCCTCAAAAATTCCTTTTTCTCCGTAATCCACCACAAAACCAGGGATGATCACAAAGGGGTCAGAGAGATGATCATTTCATTGTGGTGTAATTACAGGTCAGGCATCAGCTGGTGGCTGTGAGTTCTCAGCTACACAAAAGGCCATTTAACCTCACCTACTCCATGCGGAAAATCGGAGTTAAGGCAAGCTGCACCACTTGCTGCAGGCTAAGAGCAAACGTATCAGCAGCTACTGAAGCACAGCTACTGCAGTGAGATTACCGTCTACATCTGAGACCAGGAGAGTAAGCTTCCAAAGGCACAGCCTCCTTAAAAGAGGGTCTACAATCATTAAATACCCTTTCAACAAGTTATCAGGAAGGAATACTTGTATGTAATACCTGTCTCTATACATGTTTTTACGTTGCTTGCAATGACAGCGAATTATTCAATTATTTTTTCTGTAGCTATATGAATGCGCATCTGATCAACACCAAACAAATCATGTGAGCATTTTAACAGCTAAGCAGTAGAAATATTACACCTGGACACAATTTAACTGGTTTTCTGAATTGTTTTGGTTTCTCTTTTTGCTTCTCAATCATGCCATTGATATTTCCATTTTGCAAGGAAACTGATGGCTGCTTGAATTACAGAAAAATGACTGAAATATATCAATTTCAAAAGGTTGTTCATTCAGTGTTTCACTGAAAAAAAGTTTATGAACAGATTCATTTCTAGCAGGGCAGAAATTCATTTGTCTTAGAGCCAGTGCTGAAACTGGTGTCTCCTTGATTCCACCAAACCTGTATTTGTCCAGCTCCCTTTTTTTGGAACGTTCCATTGGCTTTATGGTTGATGTACAAAGCAGAGCTGTTCAAGATTTAGCTGGAGGAAGGCCAGTTCAAAATATCACACCAACACGGTTGGTTTCCAACCACTGCCAGTTAATTTTTCATGTCTGCATTTAGTTCTCCAGTGACAGACAGAGATCCTCCTTGGGTTATGTCTGTTTTAACGACATTACTTTTCCAACCAACTTTGGCAACTGCCCAGGGGTCCCCTGAAGTTTTCTACAGTCGTACTGTGAAATGTAGAGTCTTCCAATATTTGATATTCAAAATCTTGGGCACTCCCGTTGCCACTGGGATGCCCAACAAGTCATATAAATCATGCTAGAGTTCTGTTTTACACTGCATTTATGTTTAAGTCCAGACCTACAAAAACTACTATTTTTGCAGATGGTGTTTGGCTCTATGTACCTATTTTATAACTTTGCACTTACATGGGGTCCTTATCCACTTGATGGAATGGCAAGTTATTCCTGCTATGACCCGGGCATAGGACTAGATACTTCTTGAGGTCCTTTCCAGCCCAACTTTACTTATGAGTCTACATCAAACGGTGCAGAGGTTCTGCCAACAGTTCATGCCATAACTGCCCATGTAAAGGGAAGGAAGTCAGTGAGTTCATGCCTGCCCCACTCATCTTGGAGGAGTGGACAAGAACATATGGTTTAGCACTGCAGTAGTTCTGACACCAGTGCTGTTCCCTGCTGGCCCCCCACCAGCCTCCAAATGCTAGTACACAGAGTCCCATGCCCCAGAACCCTCCCTTGCCAATCCCCCCCGTTATTTTCATTTCATAAGGAAATTATAAACATATAATAAGGACTATTATAAAGATTATCCAGTGCTTGGTGAAGCACTGGAACTGGTTGCCCAGAGAAGCTGTGGATGCCCCATCCCTGGATGTCTTCAAGGCCAGGCTGGATGAGGCTTGGAGCAACCTGGTCTAGTGGAAGGTGTCCCTGCTCATGGCAGGGGGGTTGGAACTAGATGATCTTTAAGGTCCCTTCCAACCCAAACCATTCTATGATTCTATAATATAGTGCTTGTGCATGCTGGGCATCAATCCTACACGAATCTTACCATAACTACTGAGATGTGTAACTGATCTGGCCTTGAAACAGCAAGATGAACTAACTGCTTTACTGGGGTCTCCCTCAGTCCTTTGCACAGTCTGTGCTCACTGACCGCAGCTGACTAACCTCACCAGATGTGAAGTGCTGGATCATCGCCAAAGGCATGCAAGGAAAAGTTTCCAGTACACAATAACTTTACAGTAAGGAGACCAGGAAGGAAAGAAACACTTCTAAGACGATTACATTCTTACTGTAACACAAAGTCACTGAGAAGCTAAAGAATCACAGAATCACAGAATGGTTTGGGTTGGAAGGGACCTCAAAGACCATCAAGTTCCAACCCCCCTGCCATGGGCAGGGACACCTTCCACTAGATCAGGTTGCTCAAAGCCTCATCCAGCCTGGCCTTGAACACTTCCAGGGATGGGGCATCCACAGCTTCTCTGGGCAACCTGTTCCAGTGCTTCACCACCCTCTCTGTGAAGAACTTCTTCCTGGTATAATCCAAACCTCCCCACTTCCAATTTAAACAGTGAGATGAAATTCAGCCTGGAGGGGAGGACATCACCTCAGACTGTCTCCTGCAGGGTGGCACACAGTTCCCACAGGACTGCAAAGTGTGAGACTGTGACTGACCCCAACTCTTCTCCAATTATTCCTCTGTTTTGAGTTTGCTGACTGTCGCATAATTTTTTTTTTTTAAATACAGTGAAAGCCTTAGTTAAAAGTTGATAAAGGAAGACCAAACGGTAAGCAGTTACTAGCACTGTTGCATATGAAGTGCTTTATGCCTCTGACTGTTGATCGAAGTTGAAAAATCACAGTGACACAGAACTGTCTGACCATACTCGAATGCATGTGAAAGTTTCTCAAACAGATGCAAATATACTAACCTGCTGATGAGAGCTATCTCAGTACATGTACTTAGCTGGGGAGGGTACGGGGGGGATAGAGAACAGCACACTGCTCTTACTTGAGCAAGTCTTCTTGTCTGCATTCAGGGTGTAGCCTTGGTAGCAGTCACAGGTATAGAAGAGATCATCTCTCACACAGACCTGCTCACAGTCGTGCCTTCCAGGTGCACACACATCAGCAGCTGAGGAAGGCATTTGAGAAGACGCTTAATCAAAACCCAAATTTCAGCCTGCTTGGTGTTAGCAGTTCCCTTTCGCAAACAGATCTTCATCTGGATTCAAACCAGAATGTTTTTGTTGCACGTCATCATGCTGTTAGCCACAGTAGGGTATACAGAATGTCTTTTTATCTGGCTATCAACATCACAAAATTAACACAATTCTTGAAATACTTGCAACACTTAGTTGTAACAGACTGCAAAAGGAACTGAACTAGCAGTGACCCAGTTACAGAATAATTATCCAAAGGAATTTCAGAGAACAAATATCTGGATTTTGAAAGACTATTTGGCATTATTTCAGCTCTAATTGAGTTGGATAAGACACTTTTATGGAGTGAAAAGAACATAAACAGAAGAGTATACATGGCTGCTAAAAAAAAAAACAGAGACGTGGCACCCACTCCCAGTTACAAAGTGGGTACTTCATGTGTGAGGCTGATGTTTTCTGCCAAATATAACACATCAACTCTGAAAGGGCAAGCTGAGGAGGAGTTCCTATATTTGGATATCTTTGCAGTAAGGAGGCGTCCAGTAAGGTACAAGGAAAGACAGAAGAAAGAAAGAGAGAGCGAGCAAGGCAGGAAAGAAAGGCAGGCAGGCAGGAAGGAAAGGGAGAAGAAAGAAAGGGAGAAGAAAAAAAGGGAGAAGAAAGAAAGGGAGAAGAAAGAAAGGGAGAAAAAAGAAAGGGAGAAAAAAGAAAGGCAGAAAGACCCACCTCCTTGACCTGGACTATTTTTATTTTATCACAAAGACCTGGGTGGTTGAGAAATCATGAGCATACTGCAAAATGAGATTCAAAAGGACAAAAAAGCAAGCATATTAGGGAAATAATCTGAAATTTGACTATGCAGGAGGGAGAATTGATGCTATGAAAGGAGGTTCAGGATTGGACCCTTGAGGGAGATGCTGAACTAAATTCACATTCCCTCACACGTATGTTGCCTCTATATAAAATGCCAGGTGACAGTTAATCTGGGTCACTATATATACAAAATCAGCTCCTAAACTAGTCAGGAAGAAATATTGAGGCCCTCTAGCTTCACCTCTTTGAGATGCAAGACCTATAATTTAATTTGGGGAGATTTGTCTAGGAACCTCCTGAAATTGGAAGCCTAGCCTTAGCATTTTGTCACACAAAACTTAGAAAGGAAAGGGATTATGATCAAAGAGGAAAACAGGATTTGGTGTAACTAAATCATCGGTGAGACATCCAAACAAATGAAGAGTGAAGTTCAAACCCAAATCAAGTGAAAATCATATAGAATACATATTAATTTGTAGGTACTACATACTTTTATGTACATGCTTAAGTACCAGCTACATCTCTGCTTCTATTCTCCACAAGAGCCCAGCACTGGGAAAGAACACTTCTCCACCCTGTACAGCTCTAAGGCTGGAATACTCTTTGAGGTCCAAACACATCCACCAGAAAGAGTGATCACACTCATGATGATACAGACTGTAATCTCTCTCTCCCAGCACAGTCCTTGCCGCCTTCATCTCATTCCCATTCATCTTCACATCATTAGCAATCTGGTCTAGTGGACGGTGTCCCTGCCCATGGCAAGGGGGTTGGAACTAGATGGTCTTTAAGGTCCCTTCCAACCCAAACCGTTCTGTGATTCTGATTCCTTTCTGCTGAAGAGTTTTCTGACACAGGTAGTACCCATCATATATTCCCACAAATCCATTATCCTTCTCTCAGGCAGATATGATAATTCGTGCTCTATAGGCATGAAAATACTGTGAAGTCCTCAGGGAAATGCCAAATAGCATTTTAATTACACCAATTAGAAGCTTCACACAACTGTAGAAGAGTCATGAGTTTCTAATTATTGCTGGGCATATGAAGAAACAAAGTTGCACAGTGTTTTCAGGGGTTGTACAGAAACCCTTGGGTAATTTATCAGAGAACTAACATACATTAACCTTGTTTTTAATGGATATATGCTTTTAGCTGAACACAACATTTCCTTAATCAGGTCTTACCTGAGCAAGTCTTCTTATCTGGATTCAGAGTGTATCCTTCATAGCAGTCACAGCTGTAGGACCCATCGTTACTCAGACAGACTTGTGCACAGTCATGCCTTCCAGGCGCACACATGTCCATGGCTGTGGTGATCCAGGTTTTAGGAAAGAAACTTGTTAATGCCTCCCAGACACTCAAGTGTTTTAACTGCTTCAACATTTATAAATACAGTTTAATTAGGATACAAACCAGGATTCAACCAGTGCCCTACTACGTTATTATATTATGCTGCAGACGACTGTATTCCATTACTAATTATTTAATAGAAGAGGCAGATATTGGGCCTGCAAGGCATTACTAAACCACATCTCATGCAATTCTGATTTTCATCAGCAATTCTAACAGTCCTGAATATCCCCAGTAAGGATGAAGCTAAAACACCACACTGAGGTGAGCAATAACCTGCCACGTGTCAAGGTGCAGGTTGTTTCTTGCAATAGTAGCAGTAACTACGCCACCTGGAGTGCTGTGTCCAGCTGTGGAACCCACAGCATCAGAAGGATATAGACCAGTTGGAGTGAGACCAGAGGAGGCCACGAAGATGCTCAGAGGGCTGGAGCACCTCTCCTATGATGAAAGGCTGAGAGAATTGGGCTTGTTCAGCCTGGGGAAGAGCAGGCTCCGGGGAGACCTTATTGCAGCCTTCCAGTACCTGAAGGGGCTACAAGGAAGCGGGGGGGGACTTTTTACAAGGGCCTGTAGTGACAGGACAAGGGGTAACGGGTTTAAATTGAAAGTGGGGAGGTTTAGATTAGATATCAGGAAGAAATTCTTCCCTGAGAGGGTGGTGAGGCACTGGAACAGGTTGCCCAGAGAAGCTGTGGATGCCCCATCCCTGGAAGGGTTCAAGGCCAGGCTGGATGAGGCTTTGAGCAACCTGGTCTAGTGGAAGGTGTCCCTGCCCATGGCAGGGGGGGTGGAACTAGATGGGCTTTAAGGTCCCTTCCAACCCAAACCATTCTATGATTCTCTAACAGAAGCAGCAGGCTGTAAAAAAGCCCCGAGTTTCAACAGGAGAGATGGAAAGGACATGGGAAAACCATCAGGTTTTAAGTTCTCTAAGGACTAGTGGCACTCGTGGTCCAGTGGAGACACAGTGCTGGTGGGCACCTCCAAACTAGGTTCATCCTCTCCCAGGGACTAAGTGATGTTTATGAAGTACTGTAAAGACCATAAAATGGTAAGTGCCAAACTGCATTTTTTCAAATCAACACATTTAAATAAAAATGCAATTTTATTGTTAATGGAACCAAGGGGAAAGGCTACAGGTGAATTCTCATTTTAAGAGTTGATGTCTGTAAGCAATTTTTCAACTAGAAATAATACGGGTAACTCGTAGAAAACACGTCCATGTCTTCATGAGTTTCATATATTAAAGTAGCCTTTAATTCTTACCTGAGCAAGTCTTCTTATCTGGATTCAGGGTGTAGCCTTCATAGCAGTCACAGACATAGGATCCGTTGTTACTCACACAGATCTGCTCACACTCGTGCCTTCCAGGTGCACACATGTCTACAGCTGCAAGACACATGTAGGAAAACAATTCATTGTTAATAAAAGTATTTTGGGATGGAGTGCGTATTCACATTTTCAAATATGTTTTGATTTGGAATCATCTCAGAAATGGCAATAGTAATTAAAGCAATTGGAATAAGAAGTAGGAGAAACTATAGTGTCTACATCTCAAGACTTTGCTTGGCATCTGGCCCTGATGAATGGATCTTTAGGCATAATGAAAAGGATGGTGATGGAATCAAACTACTTCTCACCATTACTTGTAGACGACTTCTATTTATTATTTATTGTTATTGCAGAAGGTACAGAGGTTCACTGTTTCAACAGAAGAACAAAAGTAGCTCCTGGTGTTACAAGGTGATTTTTTTTCCTAGTTGAACACATCTACGGAAGGAGCAATACCTGAGCAGGTTCTCTTATCTGGATTCAGAGCGTAGCCTTCGTAGCAACCACAGAGGTAGGATCCACCGTTGCTCACACAGACCTGCTCGCAGTCATGGGTCCCAAGGGCACAGACATTCACAGCTACAAAGGGCATTTACAGAAAAGGCTTTTCAGTCATCCCAAAGGAGAGAAACAGTCATAAATAATTTATGCTTTCACAAGTACATGTTGCACTGTTTGCTGATCAGCAGTAGGAAATGTCAGAGCTGTGCCACTGTCACAAAACATTACAGGCATCCTCTGCATCATTCTGTACCCAGAAAAAGGAGGTGACGCTGGAACAACCACTGAAACAACTCACCAGCTGAGGTGGCGTCAGAAAGACAAGATGAACTGAAAAGGCTGCAACCCAGAGAGAGTTTTTAAGCGTTTAGCAACATTACACTGGAAATGAGAACTTGGCAATGAAAAGGACTGTCTGGCTTTTTGTATCCAAGTCCCTTTCTATCACAAACAACCAGTTTAAATAATGTATCAGTCACTGTCTGGCAGTTTACTAACTTCTGCTTACTGGCATACAACTTAATTTATTAATTCCTACTGCATTGTAAAAAAAAAAAAGGAAACTGAAATGCAACAAAAAGCAAAATAAAATAAAACAAAACACAAAACAAAACAAAATGCACAACAAAGACCATCAAGACCAGGAGGAAGAGCAAACTGGCTCGGAGGCAGTGTCTCTCAGGGATGAAGAGTGTGTCTGCATAACGATGGTCCAGATGTATCAGCTAGCAAAGAAACCCGCCAGCCCAAGATGGGCACGTGAGGGCTACAACTGCCTTGCTCCATCAGGTTTAAAAAGTAGAGACCAAAAGAGGGTATGGAGGAAAGTTTCTGCAGTAAGGTCACTTTACAGGCACGTGAACCTCCTAACTGAAGGGCAGTACAGAAATAATGCCCAAACCTCAGAGAACCGAGAAGCTGAAACTGCAAACGAGAAAGTGAGATTCAGTTTTCAGGGACCAGCAAACAGCAAGGCTGCCTCCTCAGACAGCGAACACAGAACACAGGGGTTCCAAAAGGAGCGGGATGGACGGCAGCCGCTGTGTGTGGTGGGGACAGGGCAGACAAAACGACTGCTGCAAGGCTGCAATGCACGATGTGTGCTGACAGTCTTTCCCTTCACAGAGGGTCTAATTAACTTCTGACCAGTTCTTCTCCAGTGTGTTTGGCTTTGGATCTGCTGCTTCTTTGGTCACATCAAGATGCCTCTGTTGCTCTCCACAGACTAATGGAAACCTAGATACGAAAACTTAGATGATTTTTAGATGACCAAATTTAGATGTGATGAAATAGGGAAGGGTAAAGAGAAGGGAGAAGGAAAAAAAAAGGTGGAGAAAAAAAAAGGTGGAGGAAAAAAGTAGAAAGAAAGAAAAGCAAGAAGGACGAAACTAAAGGAAAAAGGAGAAAAATGTAAAGATAAGTATGTTATTACCTGAGACGTTATTTATGTGAGCAGTTACAATGTGGATACTGACTACTGCTAAGATCAAACTCCAAAGCAATAGTGGTGTGATAAGAAATGAGAAGCAAGAATGCTCAAATCTTCCCATGTTTTTTTCTGAATGCAAGGCAACATCGCCCATTTTCCAAATCATGGAAGATTTAGATGTCCCCAGTAAGGCTGATAGAAAATGTGTCTTGTATTTCCACTGGCAAAAACAAATCTCAAACCAAGACAGCACCTTTTCATTCTGCTACACCATTGGGAATAAGAGAATTCACCTCCATGACTTACAAATAAAATCTGTGGGTGATATTTTCAACCATAACGGAGAAGGTTAGGCTCAAATGGTCAGATTCTTGTGGTAGGAAAGTCAAGCTTCCACTGACTTGGACACTAATTCAAGGCTAAGATTTTCCATCTCCAGGATGGTCTCATGTTGAATGATGCTCTCAATGCATCAAAAACTTGGTCTTGGCCAACTATTTTGCCCCTGAACATTAGTTTTCTTGTTTTCAGTTCACTCTACAAACAAATTTATTTGCCTTGGCCAAAGCAAAAAAAATCGTAATTGTCACTGGTGAGTCTAGATTTCTGACCAAAAAGCAGTTTGGAGCTGGAATAGACCCAGTTTACCCCACTGTCTCACAAGTCCCTCTTAGATTCATTTGGTTTGTAGGGAGCTTTTAGAAACTATACCCTTTACCCTGCTCTTGTGCATGAATCCCACAGATTTTGGCTTACTGCACGCAGGCAACTCAGTCACATTGGAAGTGTATGTGTCAAACCTCTTTGGGTAATCCTCTAGCTCAGTAGGGGCATAATTTCTACGCTTCAGCACAATAAACAGTAAGTTTACTCTGAAGAACAAGAGATTTTTCATGGTGCGATGAAAGGACTTGCTTTGGCGAGAACATAGGTGGAAAATCAGTGCTCTGTTCACTGCACACGTACAAGGTGGGCACTTGTACCCACTTCCAGCTACCAGAGAGAGGATGTGGTCACACCAGCAACACAACACCATGTCAAGCCAAACCTCCAGGCATTTCCTAGGTTGATTACTGGGCAAAGTGTCCTGTCTGCAGATGGTCCTACACAGGTCTATTCACACTAAACTTATTCAAAAGGTACAGTGGTAGTTTTTAGTAAGGCTCTGAAATAACAGAGTAAGACGTCGCCAACCAAGTTCCCAAGAAAATGGCTGTTATTTTAATTCTCTTACAATGTTCTTTACACCTGATTTTACCCGTTACTGGCTAGAGACTTATTTTACAGGTAATTACCTTAAACATTTACTAGAAAAACCTACTTCAGACTTTTTTATTAATTGTCAAAAAGTTGTTTGATTTCTCTGAGCAGGGCCGTGTCACAGCTATCTTTAGGCAGCTCTAAATACTCCAGATACACGACATGTTTTTCTGTAAATGACAGTAACAACCACACTGGCCTAGGTTAGAGGAGTTCTAGCCCAACCCAAATAACACCCAGCATTTTTCCAAGATCAGCCCCGAAACAGCAAAGCTAATTCACAGAAACACAGAATGATTTGGGTTGGAAGGGACCTTAAAGATCATCTAGTTCCAACCCTCCTGCCATGGGCAGGGACACCTTCCACTAGACCAGGTTGCTCAAAGCCTCATCCAGCCTGGCCTTGAACACTTCCAGGGATGGGGCATCCACAGCTTCTCTGGGCAACCTGTTCCAGTGCCTCACCACCCTCTCAGGGAAGAATTTCTTCCTGATATCAAATCAGTCCAATTCAACCCATCCCACTGTTCCCTGCCTAAATCAAGTTGCAGAGAGACAGAGAAAGGTGTGACTCTGGCACACTGAACAAGCCCAGCAACGCCTGCAGCATGAACGCCCATCCGGAGATGACCCACTGTCATGTTTGGGCACTTCATCCTCCATCAGATTTCTCAAGATTTTCCTATTCTGAATCTACAAGGAGCCCCTCAGCAGCGCACTCCCACCCTCCTAACTTGCCCAGCGAGATGGGAAAAGAAGCGAGCAGGATGCCCAGCTCCAGTGTGCGCTCTGGGTGAGTCAGTAAGTACACGTAGCCGAATCCCAGACAGGTTGCCGCGTGCTAAATCAGACCAACAGCACAAGGAGGCCCGCTGAAATCTGGTGCTTGCATGGTAAGGTCACTATTCAAAACAAAAGGCCATTACTTGCCCTCCAGTGAATAAGAAGTTTGGATTCTTTGCCCAGTGGTGGCAAGGGAAATATTTAAATGGGATTCATAACACTTCTGAAAAAGAAGAACTTCTTTCTTAGGGAGTGGAACCACAGTAGGAGCCAAAGGGAGCCAAATTACACTGCCCTCTTGGGCTGAGCACCTTACCACAGAAAGTCTCTCTGAATTTGGACGTCAGCTTTTCGATCACACCGTAGGTCTCCACATAGAAGACGTGTTCATCCAGTGGTTCACTGGCCATTATCCTGAGGGACTGCATGTCTGCCCGGCCTACCCCGACTGCATAGATCTCAATGCCAGCTGTCCGGGCGCTTGCTGCCACGTCTTGAACCTGGTCTTGTGGCCGTCCATCTGTCACAACGATGACCACCTTGGGGATATTGAAGGTCGCTGGCCGGGTGCCCATTTCCTCAGTGAAGACTTCATCCATGGCAGTTTGGATGGCAAGGCCGGTCATTGTACCGGCAGACAAGGGCGCAATGTGAGATACAGCCTCCTTCATAGATGCCTTATCAAAGTAGGTCCGGAGGGGAAACTCCACCTTGACGGTGCTAGCGTAATTCATGACCGCCACACGGGTTGTTCGTTCACCAACATCCAGAGTATCAATCATTCCTGACAAGAAGATTTTCACTTTCTCAAACTCCTCAGGTCGGACGCTACGGGAACTGTCTATGATGAAGACGAGGTCTAGGGGCCGGTTCTTGCAGGCAGTGTCTGTCGAGAAGGAAGGAAAACACTTGAGTCATCTCTTGCACAGGACAGGAGCTCTCACCCTAGAGCCGTGAGAGCTGTCATGGCAACTACTCCTGCCAAACAAACACTGGCCCCCTTGGTTCTTTAGGAAGAGGTTTAAAGTTATAGTAAGCAACACATTAGAAATTCGTAAATATTAATTCTGACAAGTAATAAATAATTGAACTTTTCTAAGCATAAACAGATAGGTCCACATTTCAGCCCACAAATGTCCAACTATCATTGAAATAAAGGGTTGTAGTCCCCATGTGACTGTCACCACAGAAGTGCAGCAACGATACACAAATGTACTTACTTTTTGTTTTTATAAAGCCTGAATTCCCTTTTTGTAAGCTACAGAAATAAAATGGTAAAGCAACTCACTCGATTACATAGTGAACAGATCCTAACAGTACTTTTTAGGATAGTAATAACATAGACTGATGATTAGGAATTATTTCTTGTTTGTAATTCCCAATCCCAAGTACACAACAGGAAGAAATAAAGGCCAAGAGGAAAAAGATGCAAATGACGCTGTGATAAAGGCTTCTTTAGAAGGTGTTACTGCTTTAAGGCTGCTAGAGCAGAGAAATAAATGAAATCACTTATGAAGTAATTTTACACGTAAAAATGAACATTTGCACACATATTTCTAGCTTCCAAAATTCTTCACTGACGTGAAATCTAGACCGAAACGGAAAAGCCATAGCTCAGATCAGAGACAAGCATCCCTCCTAGGAAGACAACAAATAATCCAGAGGATGACAGCAGCCAACCTGAGCTGATACTCCCCGTCCCAACATTGACGATAGCAAGTACGTACTTTACACCACCAAGGTATGGATTTGTGCAGCTGTCCCGTGAAAAACAGAGAACCCAAAAGTAGAGTACTTCCATGGAAGAGACGTTCTGGCTCACCAGTACGTTATACAGCAAAATATGAGGTGTTCAGTTTGAATGTGCTCCCTGAGAGCTGTTTTGGGAACCCTGACACACCTCTCACCTCTCCTGGCTACTATCAAGTTTCCATTCCGATTTAAATTTAAAAAAATTTTAAAAAATCTTCACAAGTCTCTTAAAAGCAGAGATTAATACAGCATTCTTCTTTGTTTTCAATGAATTCAAACTTTTACCTTGTGCTAGTCAACAGGGAGGGGAAAAAATCAAATTGCACAGATCGATCTTAGCAGCAGAGCTAGTTTGCAGTGGTCAGAATAACGGACCGGATGAATCTAGGATCCATCCAGGTATGCTGTATATACCTCTACTCGCAGCCCACAACTCATATATTTGCATAAGGATTTAGAAGAACGGCTCTGTGCCCTTTGGGAAGCTGAGAAAAGAAGAAATGTGTGAGCACGCACGTGCAGCTGAAGACAGGAGAGAAAGAACCACACGCTGCCTTACCGAAAAAAACCCCAAAAAAGACCAAAGCCGAGATTTTTAGGCCAAATTCTCTCTTTTAGATTAAGGAACAAAATATATTTCAGCAGCCTGACCCTTCCGTGAGTTTGCAACAGGGATATTCAGAGAAATGAACGCAGGCAGAGAACATTTCCGTCGGTTTTAGGGATTAGCCAGGCCAGCTTCGCAGTGAAGAGCGAGCGAGCAGTCGGTGCTCGTGCCGACAAACGACCCCGCGGCGGCAGCGAGGTGCTCCTGCGGCATCGCCCCCGCAACCCTCCGCGAAGCTGGGCGGAAGGGAAGCCCCCCAGGAAGCCGAG
>NW_010267024.1:0-557 GCF_000690775.1 Eurypyga helias | reverse complement strand
TCTCGGGGGTCCCCTGGGTTTCATGCTGCCCGTGGTGCGGAGCTGCTCACTGAGGGGTAGCATTGCTTTTGTCCTGCATCGGGGGCTCTCATGGGACCCCTGTGGGTCTTACCCCCCATCCCTGGGAGAGCAGGAGGCTGGGGAGGGAACCCCAACACAGCCCCATGCTGGGGCACCCAGCCCCGTCCCCTGGGGCAGGCAGCGCCCCAAGGGTGACCTGGGAGCCCTCTCCTTTCCCACCAGCCCTTGCTGGGGCCGGGGTGGCCATGAGGTGGGGTGGAAATGGGGGTGCTGCTGCTGTGGGCTTTTTGGTTGCCATCTTTTTATCTCCTTCCTGTCTCTTAAAAAAAAAAAAAACATAAAAAGGGAAGGAGAATAAGGGGAGAGCTAAAAATAGGAATAAGTGGTAAATGGAGGGTACGAGACGCCAAACGTGGCCCTTGGCAAGAAGGGCAAAAGCAGTAAAAATCGGTTCTTTTCTCCTGAGAGGGCCCCGCGGCCTGCCCCGGCCCCGTGCGGGCTCTCAAGGCGGGGAAGTGCTGCCACCTCCCGACGGG
>NW_010267023.1:0-283 GCF_000690775.1 Eurypyga helias | reverse complement strand
AACAACACAACGGCAAACCCAAAACCACCCACGGGAACCAGTGACACCCCTGAGGATTGGAATTTTTTCCATATTAGGGTGCAAAGGAAGAGCGAGCGGGCACCAGGGAGGATTCAGCTGCGGAGGGAGAGCGTGGCACAGCGGGGTTACCCATCTGCTCGAACGAGAGGATGGGCACTTGGCTGGGCCAGGCCTTCTCCTCTCTGCCACTTCCAACCCACGAAATCCACGGGGAGGGGAGGGGCGGGGGCGGAGCGGGGGGGGGTTACAGACCCTGGGGCGT
>NW_010267022.1:0-5479 GCF_000690775.1 Eurypyga helias | reverse complement strand
TATACATTTCTATATTGATCTTTGAGAGCATTACCTGGACCTCTCTGTGCATGTGTTTCAATAGACAGGCCTTGTTTTCAGCCCAGGGTTGGAGATAGAGCCTAGGAACTTCTAAATACAACTTCTAAAACACAGTCAGCTACTACTTGTTTTCAGCAACAACCTGTTAGTTGCCTAACAAGATACAAAACAATACTTACAGGGTTGAGGGGTTTGAATTTTGTTTAGACAATAATTCTTCGTTTCTAAATAAATCTCTCATTTGATCCAGCTCCTAAATTAACTGGTTGAATTTCAGAAGCACTGAGCATTTTTTAATTCCAGCTGCTAAAAGGAATTGACTCAATGGGAGCTAAACCTGTTCACCGTATCTCAGGAAAACATTTAGTTTATGCATCTAAACCTGAATTTAAATGATTAATTGAACTACCATCTCTACAAACAAAAACAAGACCTGCTGAAAGAAGCAAAGTGCCTGTTTATTCAGTGTGGTTTTGCATCATCAACTTGCAAAGTCATTTGGGTTGAAGAAATTCTGACATTCTGTCTAGGGGAGGTTTTTTCTCTTCCCTACAGATTTCTGGGTATTGTCCTTGCAGTAAGCAAGTCTTGCCCTCTTTTTGATATCTCCCAAGTTTTTAATTTTGCTGCACGCTCTTCATTTTCTCTCCCTCCAGCCCACTACCAAGAGTTCTCCATTCTGAATACACTCAAAACCCACCATTTTCAACTTCTTCCAGACTGTTAAACTGCCCTCAGCTCAGCACACAGAAAATACAATATGCAATATTTAGATAACTGTGAAAAATAATTCTACTAAATATTTAAAAGATATTTCAGAAGACAAAACTATTATTTTGCAGCACCTCTCATTTCTCTTTTATGACTAAAAGATTGTAGGGCAAGTCAGAATAGAAAATTAATTATCAAAAGCTCCTCACTGTCACCTGACTACAACTGTACTATTAACTGAAGCTATTTAACATACATTAAGTCTATAATGTATTTGTTTCATGGTTTAGTGACTACTACGAGTGAACATGTCACCTCCAGCCATACCTGCTGCTGGCCTCCCTCGAGCAGCTATGGGCACCACCTCCCACCAAGCCAGGTTACCACCAAATATTTCCATCCTGCCATCACCAGAAGCATTAGAAACACACGGTTTTCATGACCCTAATCAGATCTTTTCTGAACGTGACAGCAGTATTTCAGAGTGTTGAGGAGGCAGTAACTACCATCTCCTCATGCAGCTCTTTCACAGTCCGGCCACACATCTTCACTTCCATGGAACACCTAAGCCAGAACACGGCCCAAGCAAGCAGACAGTGTGCATCCTAGCAGTCACAACCAGTTTCAAGATATGCCCTTTAAGTAGCTGATGAATGGACATTATTATAAAGATGTCTGTAAGAGAGGTCTATCAGAGGAGCCCTGAATAAAATAAAGACTTCAAATATCATTAAAATTAATGAATTAGGTCAAGTCAGGTAATTCATCACCTGACTGAATTGGAATCTAATCAGAGGCATCCTTTAAAAAAAAGACACATTCAAATGAGGTGGTGCTCACAGGGAAGTTCACAGCGAAGACAATCATAATTTAAATGAGAAAAATGCCTGCGCAGTTTTAGCAAAGTCTGACAGGGATTCTGTGCAAAAGCAGCATGGTAAGCAAAAGCAAATTTCCACAAATTAATTTGACCTTGATGAAAGGCACGTATTTTTATCAATCAGACTTAACAAATATTGACTTTAGGCATTAAGCGAAGGCATACATAAACATTCAGGTTGTTAAAACAGTTGTCAAGTTCATTTTCCTTCTGAAATCACAGTTTGCTGATAAAGATCGAGTTGAACTTCACCTCTTTAAAAAAACTGTATTGCCTCATAAAGCAAGAGTCGCCTGGATTAGTCTTCTCTGCCTATCAACTGCTAAAAAAGACGTGTCACACGGGCAGACAGAAATCTGGCTGGGATACACGCAGAAATGAAACGGGGTACAATCATAACAGTCACCATGGCCCAGCCTCCTCCGGCAGCACAGGCCAGGAGGCTGGCGGAGGGCAGTGGGGGCACCCCTTTGGCTCGTGACTACCGTTTATCATGGATGCTTTATTTCCACTGGAAGGCTAGCAGGGCAGCATGCTTCAAGGGGCATAGTATGTGTCACAAATTAGAGGACTTTCCGAAGAAGAGAGTAATACACAGTAAATTTAATTTTCAAAACCAGGAAAGCTGAAACGAGGCTTTAATGGTACTTTCTACTCTCCATTTGTAGTGGACTACTGGCCCTTCCCAAAGCGGGAGGATAGCAGCTTGTGTGAAACGGTGTGTATGAATGAAGAATCAACCATCACTCTGAGAAAAACAAAACTCTCAAGACATTTCCCGAGCGAAGCGTGGCCGCTAGCAGCTGCCGAGCAGGTATAAGAAGTGTAGTGCCAAGAGGGGCACTTTCCTGCAGGAAAGGATCCCCACGTGCCAGCATGGAGCGCAGTTGAACTTCCCTCTCCTCCCATATCAAAACCTTCTATGAACTGTCAGATTCCCTGCAAGAAGGGAAGAGTGGGGACCGTATCAGCAGTCAGGCTTCAGCCAAGTATTTTCAAGCATTCAGGAAGGTGAGTGTGAGATTAGATTCGAGGTGAACACAAAGGCTGTATTCTGCACCACAGTATTCAGACATCTCTTTTGTGTCATATTCAGCCTTCACAGGAAAAACACCTTGAGGTATTTCATGACTATGTTGACATTTCAATTATGCTGCATTTAAATATATTCGGTTGTGTTGAGTCTTATTTCTTGCTAAAATACTTCCCATTCTAAATATAGATTCAAAGAGTTATTTACTAAGTCAAATTCTGACAGGGAACATACCAAGGAAGCAGTAAAGCAGAAAGTCACAGTATTTGCCTTCCCTTTTTTTAAAATTCTTTCTGTCTCTCCGCCTTTTTTCATCTGCTCCATGGCTGGAGGCTGTGCACAGACAGCACTGCAGTGACAGCAGCACAGCGCAGTAAGGAACCTTCAGAATGGATTCGGTGTGAGGAAAAGCAGAAGAAGGTTTCTTTTCTCTGCAGCCTTCTAGAACTGGCTGTAAAACAAGCTGGAGATCAGCCTACCCGCTGCCGTGGCCAAAACGGGTGCAGGCCAACCAAACAAATCCGTGAACAGCCTAGAAATGAACGGCTGTAAGTAACTCAGGGAGCCGCTCAGCCAACCAAGTACACCAATACTTTTTCCTCAAATGTCCTCGAAGTTTATAGGAAGCGATAGTACCAAAGAACTGGAAGATAAAAATTGCTTCCATAATTTAGCAGCCTCTCTGTACTGACTGACTTCTCTACAAGCCATGAAAATGTCAAAGGCTCTGCTAGCAGTTTGCAGAGCTCCCTTAAACAGCTCGCACACAGCACGCCCTTAGGAGCCTGCAGGTTCCTAAAACATATCTAAATTTCATACTCTTTGAAGAAAGAAGAAAAACTAAGAGTCAGTTAAGTTTCACAGATGCCTCCTCTTCTGCCTATTCATGGCTGAAGAAAGTGAAAGGTGGCCGATTCCAAACTCTCTGGGCATAAAGGTTCACATTAACATTTTTTCTAGCGCAGGCTGCGCATCTCTGTTGCTTTAGCTGTTCTGCAAGTGACAAATGTTACGGAGCCTGAATATTTTCCTTCATGTATATTTAAGATTTGTACTAACTGCTGTTTATCCAAAGAAAGTAATGGCTTTGAATCCTGTCGAAAAATATACCATAATATTGGTGAAGTTTTTACTGAATCTGGTTTTATGGGAAAGTATAAAACAAGTGTGCATAGCTATTCAGCAATATATACTACTCACTATTTTAATATTCCTAGAAATATCTGAGGGAATGTGAAGGTGATCTCTTGAGAATATATTCAGTACCCACTGTTACCCTTAAAATCCCATGCAGAAACATCCTTGCCAAAAATAGCCTCCTAAAGGTGACACTTCTAGGAAAGATGTCACAAGTTGCAGCAAGAAACGCACGAGTGTATAAACTGTATTATAGTGCTACTACAACTTTCACATTTATTTCATGTATTCCTTTTCCTATTTGATATCCCTTTTCCTATTTTACACAAAGTTGGGTTTGGTGTTTTTTTTGTTTGGAGAATATTTGGAAGTACATGCAGTTATGCATGGGGCTTGCCTGAAAAATCTCATTATTATGGGAATATGATTCCTATGTAAAAAACAGTGGTTTTGATCCATAAAACAAATCTGGAAATCAAAGAGCAAGAGACCTTGTACACCACACTCTTATTCCATAAAAAAAAAAATGTACATGGCAAAGAAAGCAAACATTTAAAACAAAATATCATTTAATAAAAGAAGGAAAAATATAACCTTTTCCTGCACAACTTCTATGAAGCTGGCAATGAACAGATGTTAGCACATCTGCTCAAGCACAGGATTTCATCTGTATGCATGATTTTACACGTCAACCGTATGTAGAACTATTTACACGTATCCTTACGGACATACAGCTTTGGACAATCCACGTAGAAATCATTTCTCACCAGCTGCCTGCCTTCCCCCAAACCAGTCACGCACCGGCTGAAAGAGAGGAGACTCTGAATGCAGGCTAGAACAAACCCTCCTCAGAATTCCCGGAAGGCCGACTGTGCTCAGCCTGGGCTGCTTACTCCAGCCGAGGCAGTGTCCATCCCAGGCTCCTACACCCGGGCAGAGCATGGCAGCCCATGACAGCACCAAAACCTGCCAGAAAGACACGGGAGGGACAGGGCCCAGCCCCTGAGACCCGTCTACTGCCCCAGGCACGTAGGTATCAGCGCATTAGCGTGCTGATCTGAAGCCACCTTAGATGCAATTTAAAAGTCTCAACCTCATCACAAGACTTTACGGCAGTATCTTATGAAAACAGGCTTTTCAGTACCAAGACCGTATGTTGCTGCACTGGCTTTGACGTTTCTTAGTGCAGCTGAGGCTCCAGGCCTGACTCGGATTTTAGGCCATCATATCTGGCTATCGGTAAAGAAGTCAAATCCCATGAAATATCTACAGACAATGCATATAATACAGGCAATACAAATAATTACAGACAATAATAATTATTATTCATGTGAATAATTGTTATAAAGGTGCTTGTGGGACCGAGGAGTGATGCTAATTTTAGGTCATATTGTCAACTGCAGTGAATAGCTGCTTTCATTGTATATTTTATTCTGCTTCCAATTGCTCCACTTGTCACTGCGGTAGGTGATTCAGCTACAGGATGCAGATGAGCTGCAGGATGTTAGCGACTGGGCTAAGCAGTATTTCCATGGTTTCACTATCATGCTTTGGACTCATTTCACATACACGACCATTACTATAAAACATGGAGAAAACAACCCACCCTGAATTGTTAAATGAATAAGAAAGGAGGGGTGTAAATGGAGTAGTATCAGCATATCCCACCCCCTACTCCTTTTGCAGGGAGGGAAATG